>NC_134886.1:35821929-35861929 GCF_041734735.1 Babylonia areolata
AGCGCTGGTATGTCACTCAGTGTAAGACTTGAGTCGCTCTTTTACACTGCTTGGGTATGTCACTGTAAGAGTCACTCTTTTTACAGCGCTGGTATGTCACTCAGTGTAAGACTTGAGTCACGGTCGCTCTTTTACACTGCTTGGGTATATCACTGTAAGAGTCGCTCTTTTACACTGCTGGTATGTCACTCAGTGTAAGACTTGAGTCGCTCTTTTACACTGCTTGGGTATATCACTGTAAGAGTCGCTCTTTTACACTGCTGGTATGTCACTGTAGGGGTCGCTCTTCACAGCGCTGGTGCGCTCAGTACTGTCCCCGCCTCACTGTTCAATGTCACTTCACGGTAGTTACGCTTTTTACACTGCCGTCTGTTGTGTCACTGCACTGCGTCAAAATTTACAGTGCTGGTGCTGCCGGCGTCACAGCACACAACCACGCGTCAATATGCGTCAGTCACAGCATTGCGTCAAATGTTTACACTGCTGGTGTCTCAGTGAGCAGTATCCCTATTCACACTGCTGTGCGTCACTGCACTGCGTCAAGCTTTACACTGCTGGTGTGTCACTGAACGGTATCACAGTTTACACTGCATGTGTGTGTGTCTGCAAAATGTTACTATTCTCTACTGGTGTGTCACTTGAAGATTGGAACTTTACACTGCAGGTGCGTCACTGATCACTGTTACACGTTACACTGCTGGAGTGCCGTTGTATGATTCTTTACACTACTGGTGTGTCACTGTAATTGCTGCGTCATACCAGTTTACAATGCCGTTGTATCACAGAACGATGTACACTCTACACTGCTGGTGTTTCTTTGCACCATGCCACCGAGAAGATTCACACTGTACAACTTTACAATGCAAGTCAGTACCTCACTGACCTATGTTACACTTTACGCTGCTGTTGTGTCACTTTAAGATGTTTTATTTCTCATTGCGGGAGTGCCACTGCTGGTGTGTCACTACATGACGTCAAAGATTTCACCACTGTGGTGTCACTGGAAGAAATTATGCTGCTGGTATGTCATCGCAAGACGTTACGTCAAACTGGAAGAAAGCATATATTACTGCTATATTTGCTTCCCATTCGGAAGATGCTACGCTACCGAGGTCCCACTGCTAGATGTCATACTTTGCAGCAGTATTACTGTCCCATTCTTTAGATGGAACACTTCACAGATCTGGTTTCCACTACGAGATGCCAATCTTTACAGTACAGCTGTCCTACTGTTAAATGATGTCACACACCACAATACTGGTATTCCACTGCAAGATGTCAATCTTTACAGTACAGCTGTCCTACTGTTAAATGATGTCACACTTCACAATACTGGTATTCCAGTGCAAGATGTCAATCTTTACAGTACAGCTTTCCTACTGTTAAATGATGTCACACTCCACAATACTGGTATTCCACAGCAAGATGTCAATCTTTACAGTACAGCTGTCCTACTGTTAAATGATGTCACACTCCACAATCCTGGTATTCCACTGCAAGATGTCAATCTTTACAGTACAGCTGTCCTACTGTTAAATGATGTCACACTTCCCGGCAATACTGGTATTTCACTGCAAGATGTCAATCTTTACAGTGCAGCTGTCCTACTGTTAAATGATGTCACACACCACAATACTGGTATTCCACTGCAAGATGTCAATCTTTACAGTACAGCTGTCCTACTGTTAAATGATGTCACTCTTCGCGGCAATACTGGTATTCCACTGCAAGATGTCAATCTTTACAGTACAGCTGTCCTACTGTTAAATGATGTCACACTCCACAATACTGGTATTCCACTGCAAGATGTCAATCTTTACAGTACAGCTGTCCTACTGTTAAATGATGTCATACTCCACAATACTGGTATTCCACTGCAAGATGTCAATCTTTACAGTACAGCTGTTCTACTGTTAAATGATGTCACACTTCGCGGCAATACTGGTATTCCAGTGCAAGATGTCAATCTTTACAGTACAGCTGTCCTACTGTTAAATGATGTCACACTCCACAATCCTGGTATTCCACTGCAAGATGTCAATCTTTACAGTACAGCTGTCCTACTGTTAAATGATGTCACACTCCACAATACTGGTATTCCACTGCAAGATGTCAATCTTTACAGTACAGCTTTCCTACTGTTAAATGATGTCACACTCCACAATACTGGTATTCCACAGCAAGATGTCAATCTTTACAGTACAGCTGTCCTACTGTTAAATGATGTCACACTCCACAATCCTGGTATTCCACTGCAAGATGTCAATCTTTACAGTACAGCTGTCCTACTGTTAAATGATGTCACACTTCCCGGCAATACTGGTATTTCACTGCAAGATGTCAATCTTTACAGTACAGCTGTCCTACTGTTAAATGATGTCACACTTCCCGGCAATACTGGTATTTCACTGCAAGATGTCAATCTTCAGTTACAGTACAGCTGTTCTACTGTTAAATGATGTCATACTTCGCGGCAATACTGGTATTCCACTGCAAGATGTCAATCTTTACAGTGCAGCTGTCCTACTGTTAAATGATGTCACACTCTACAATACTGGTATTCCACTACAAGATGTCAATCTTTACAGTACAGCTGTCCTACTGTTAAATGACTGATGTCACACTCCACAATACTGGTATTCCACTGCAAGATGTCAATCTTTACAGTACAGCTGTCCTACTGTTAAATGATGTCACACTCCACAATACTGGTATTCCACTGCAAGATGTCAATCTTTACAATACAGCTGTCCTACTGTTAAATGATGTCACACTTCGCGGCAATACTGGTATTCCACTGCAAGATGTCAATCTTTACAGTACAGCTGTCCTACTGTTAAATGACTGATGTCACACTCCACAATACTGGTATTCCACTGCAAGATGTCAATCTTTACAGTACAGCTGTCCTACTGTTAAATGATGTCATACTCCACAATACTGGTATTCCACTGCAAGATGTCAATCTTTACAGTACAGCTGTTCTACTGTTAAATGATGTCATACTTCGCGGCAATACTGGTATTCCACTGCAAGATGTCAATCTTTACAGTACAGCTGTCCTACTGTTTGATGCGAAAGTTTACAATACTCACTGGTAAACCACTACGAGATGTCAATCTTTACGGGCAGTATACAGCTGTCCTGATGTTAAATGATGTCACACTCCACAATGCTGGCATTCCACCAACGAGATGTCACGCTTTACAGTACTGGTGGTCTCCCACTGCAAGACACGTCACACTGCTGTACGTCACTGCAACACGTCACAGTCGCACGCTACATTTTCAGGCGAGGTGTCACAGCTCCACGTTACACAGCGCGCGTTACACTGCTGGTGCAGGCGTCACATCACACTGCTGGTGACGTACCACTGCCGCGTGTCACGCGTTACATTCCTGGTGTGTCACTGCAACAGACCACAGGTTACACTGTAACAGATCACACGAGGTTACACCCTGCAGGTGTGTCTCTGTAACCTCGCGTCATGACATCGGAGGTTAGTCACTGTGATATCATAGACACTGCAGGTGTTAAAACAGATCATAACGCAGGTGTGTCATCGTAATATCAGAGACTACAGTGCATGTTTGGCTCTGTAATATCACAGATTATACTGCAGATTTGTCACTGCAACATCACAATATATAAAATTCACTGCTCGTGTGTCACAGTAACACGTCACACGTTACACTGCTGGTGTGTCACGGATAACTCAACAGGTGTGTCGCGGTAACATCACAGGTCACACTGCAGGGGTGTCACTGTAACGCTAGATATTACACTACAGGTTGTCACTATAACACTATGACAGAATACGCCGCAGATGATGATCACAGTTTACACTGTAGTTGTGTCAGTGCAACAAATCGCAGGCTACACTGAAGATAGTGTGCCACTGTAGCATCACAGATACTGCAGGTTTGTCACTGCTTATACAGCAGGTGTGTCACTGTAGAATCACAGATACTGCAGGTTTGTCACCCGGCTGTAATATAACAGATTATACAGCAGGTGTGTCACTGTAGCATCACAGATACTGCAGGTTTGTCACTGCAATATAACTGATTATACAGCAGGTGTGTCACTGTAACAGATTATACAGCAGGTGTGTCACTGTAGAATCACAGATACTGCAGGTTTGTCACCCGGCTGTAATATAACAGATTATACAGCAGGTGCGTCACTGTAGCATCACAGATACTGCAGGTTTGTCACTGTAATATAACAGATTATACAGCAGGTGTGTCACTGTAGAATCACAGATACTGCAGGTTTGTCACTGTAATATAACAGATTATACAGCAGGTGTGTCGCTGTAGCATTGCAGATTCAGCAGGTTTGTCACTGTAATATAACAGATTATACAGCAGGTGTGTCACTGTAGAATCACAGATACTGCAGGTTTGTCACTGCAATATAACAGATTATACAGCAGGTGTGTCGCTGTAGCATCACAGATACTGCAGGTTTGTCACTGCAATATAACAGATTATACAGCAGGTGTGTCGCTGTAGCATCACAGATACTGCAGGTTTGTCACTGCAATATAACAGATTATACAGCAGGTGTGTCACTGTAGAATCACAGATACTGCAGGTTCGTCACTGCAATATAACAGATTATACAGCAGGTGTGTCACTGTAGAATCACAGATACTGCAGGTTCGTCACTGCAATATAACAGATTATACAGCAGGTGTGTCACTGTAGAATCACAGATACTGCAGGTTTGTCACTGTAATATAACAGATTATACAGCAGGTGTGTCACTGTAGAATCACAGATACTGCAGGTTTGTCACTGCAATATAACAGATTATACAGAAGGTGTGTCACTGTAACATTTCAGATTCTGCATGTTTGTTACTGCAATATGATACTGATTACACTGCAACTGGGAGAGGGGGTACGGGGAATGGGGCGTGGGGGGGCGGGTGGGGGAGGGGGATGGTGATTTCGACTGAGATGAGCGTTGGCAGACGATGGGGCAGCAAGAAAGAACAGTTCAAACAATGCTCACAATTTATGGGGGGAAAAAGAGAAGAAGTTCGAACAAGATTCAGTTGTTCCTTTCTTTCTTTCTTTCTTTTTGTTTGTTTGGTTTGGTTTGTTTGTTCGCTTGTCTCGTTTTGCTTTAGCTACTGCTCATTTTGGAAACTATCACGAAAAAGTGGCTGGCTGCTTCATAATTAATCAGTGAGATAATATGTGAAATCACAGAACAAACAACTGACTGACTGGCTGACTAACTGATTGACTGACTGACATGCACTGACACAAATACCCTTTTGACTAACTGACTGAGACTATGACTGTGACTGTGACTCAGTGGCAACCCAGTAGCCCCACAGCCAACGGAACCAATGCCTATTTCCACAGGCGCTTTGACTCCACTGGCCACAGAGAGTAGGGGGAAGAATAGGTGTAGCCAGTTTTGTGCCACACACTCCCTTCCTTTCTGTGCAGTGGAGCCACCCACCTGTTGCTGTAAACACACACACACACACACACACATGCACGCACGCACGCACGCACGCACGCACGTACACACACACACACACACACACATACATACGCTCACGCGTGCAAGCGTACGTACATACATACATAGAAGGGTTCAGTGCCAGCCTGAGGAAGCTATGACTTTGAGCGAAAACATTCAGAATAATAATTATAGAAAGGAAGCTGATCTCTCTCTCTCTCTCTCTCTCTCTCTCTCTGTATGTGTACATGAATTATATATATTATATACACCTCAGCGTGCCACTGACACTTCATACACATACACACACACACCACCACCACCACCATGCACCTCTATCAACACACAACACTTGTCGCCATAGTAACCTCATTAGAACTGAAAACCCGTGGGTCCAGATAAGATACGCCGAAATATTTGCGAGAGAGAGAGGGGGGGGGGGGGAGGGGGAGGGAGGGAGGAACGGAGGGAGTGAGGACGGGAGGGGAAGGGAGAGAGAGAGGGGGTGGGGTGGTGGTAAAGCTGGCTGGCGTTTATCTTTTCGGGTGTTTATCATCTTCTGGATGACAGTCAGTGTTCGGTACTGCCCCCCTTCTCGCCAACATATAAAACACCTGTCTGTCTGTCAGTCTGTCTTTCTGCCTGGGTGTGTATTTTTCTCACACACACACACACACACGCGCGCGCAGCGCATACTACTGAAATACATATACAGTGCGCACGCGTGAATACATGAGTAGTCTGAACACATACACACGTTTTATTCAGTATTAAGCATTCACAGTGAGACAATCACAAATGATCCAAAGATTTGTCTAAACGACGTAATTATTTCAGATCCTATTTTGAGCTGATTCCAAATCAGATAGAATCGTTTATAGATTCAGTGCTAAAAGAAACAGCAACATCTGAACTCATAATCGAATTCAGGCATTTAATTCCCCACCTGTCTATCGCTAAGAGATTCACACATAGTTTTTTCGTTGCTTTTTATCTCACTGCGGTTTTTTGAGAGGTCTCTCACTTCATCATCATTGAAAAAAGAGTGGTAAGAGAGATAGAGAGGAGGAGGGAGGGGGGTGGGCGGGGGGAGACAAAGACAAAGACAGAAAGAGACAGGGAGACAGACATGCAGACAGACAGGTAGACAGACAGATTGAGACTGACCGACCGATAGAGCGACCAATGAGCCAGACAGAAGAACCATTAGTGCCCCGGCGTTTACTTCTCCGCATCCACCACCCACCATTACTCTCGTGCTAGGTTCTGCGGCTCTGGCCGTCAGAAACACCGTGAAGGCACCATCAGTATGAAATATTGACAGAGAAGGGAGGGGTGGGGGACGAGGGGCAGGGTGGGGGGGGAGGGGAGATGAGAAAGAAAAAGGTATGCAGAGAGACTGATGGAGAGAGATAGAACACACACATACACAAACAGACAGACAGTAAGAGGGATTAAACTAAAGATTAGGTTCAGCTGGTCTGAGAGAGAGAGAGAGTACACACACACACACACACACACACACACACACACACTACACACACACACACACACACACACACACACACACACACACCACACACACACAACACACAGAGTAGTAAGCAAAGGGGAAGAAGCAAAGATGGGAACCATTACTCCTCCTCCCTCCCCCCGGCACTCCCCTCCCACCAACCTTCCACTGGGGGTTAGCTGTGGCCGCCAGACTGGAGCCATTAAAGTGCCACCGGGGTCTGGAGGTCCATCTGGGCTACCTCCAGGTTTCAGGTTTTACACACACACACACACACACACACACACACATCCACCTGTTGGCTATTTTTGGCCGACCAATGAAAAACCCCCACACTGAGTGACGTCACAACAACATGACCCACGGCCGAACTATTCATAGCTCAGTAAACAAACAAATGCATGCCTCCAAGGTTCCAAACTCCGGGGGTGGTTTGCATGAGCGAACTTATGATGCGGCGCTAAGTTTGCTTATTATTGTTAATAGTGTTCATAACTCCACGGTAAACTATATTATACTTACAAACTTTCTTAATTGTAAGCAAACTTAGGGCTGCAAAGATCGCCTCTAAATTTGCTTATTGTTAATAGCGTTCATAACTCCACAGTAAACTACAATAATACTTACGAACATTCTTAATTGTAAGCAAACTTAGGGCTGCAAAGATCGCCTCTAAATTTGCTTATTGTTAATAGCGTTCATAACTCCACAGTAAACTACAATAATACTTACGAACATTCTTAATTGTAAGCAAACTTAGGCCTGCAAAGATCTTCTCTTAATTGCAACCCGACCCATTTCTGAACAACCTGACTTTTATTATATATATATATATATATATAACAGGGCGTTAGTCAGTAGGTCGTAAAACTCAACTCTAAATTAATTAACCCTATATAGGTTCAGAGAGACGAGACAGCGAAACGGCGTTGATGTTCACGTCACGTTAGTTATGTTTTGCGGCTGTTTGTGTATGTTATACACTGTTGACCCGCGTCAAACGGCTATGAAAGCGTGTCGATGAGTGTGTACCACCCATCCGTGTGAAACAATGGAAGTAGTAGTAGTAGTAGTAGCAGCAGCAGCAGCAGTAGTAGTAGTAGCAGCAGCAGCAGTAGCAGTTACGTAGTTGTAGTTGTGGTAGTTCTAGAAATAATAAAGTTGTTGTTGTTTTCGTTTTACATTTTGAGCTCAGGGCTCTTACGTGAAAAAAAGACACTCTTCAATTACATCACACACACACACACACACACACACACACACACACACACACACACACACACACACACACACTGACGCAAACAAACACAAATCACCCCAAACCCCCCGCGGCCTATCCACACGTGCGCACAGCACACCTTCGTTACACACCCTCGTTACACACACACACACACACACACACACACACACACACACACACACACACACACACACACAGAGGAAGGTAAACATTTATAAATATTTACAAGGAACAGAGACTCGGATAAGGAATTTCAGGATAAATGTTGTTGTTGCTTGTTGTTGCTTCTTGTTGTTGTCAAGTAGTTGTTGTTGTTGTTTTAACCTGGACTAAAATCCAGAAATTGATGGAGCGTGGTGAACTACAAACTGAATTAACTTCAAATTCTACGGAACAGGACCAAGGTATAAGAAAGCATGCGGATCTAGAGATGTTTTTTTTTAAGGCCTTCTCGAACAGAATGATGACTGACGCATGCGTCACCTGAAGAACGGACGCTGTATAGACAGACATATTGGTAATGGTATGAATCTTCAAACGTTCAGAGAAGTGAGATGTTGCTGTGCCAGCCAGTTGCGATAATGTTGCACTGAGAGAGTCAGTAGATATCTTATCAGTCCGGTTCTACTAAACGTATAATTAGATAGGAAGCTGTTGCTGATGAGTCAGAAGCAAAGGAGCGATCCCTTGCCAACTGAACTAAACTTCTTCGTTTTCTTCTTCTTTTTTTTTTCCTTTTTCTTTTTGATCATCATGAATGAGTCTCTCTGACTTCCGCAATTTTCCTTGATGATTTCGAAACCGCTGTAGTAAAACCCCTGTTAAAGAAACCCAAAATGGATCACCGGAAACGACTTGAAAGCCAAACTGGGTCACCGGAAACGACCTGAAACTCAACCTGGGTCACCGGAAACGACCTGAAACTCATACTGGGTCACCGGAAACGACCTCAAAAACCACACAGATCTATATCCATCCTATACCGTTTATGTCGGTGCTCCTCGCCGGAACGAATAATCTCCTATCATTTCTTCTCCCGACTTCCCAGTCACAATTCATCTCGGTGCACTACAACAACTTATTTCAGCCTATCGGACAGGATACAGTACAGAACACTGTTCTCCAACCGACAGTATGTTTTGTTATTGTAAAGCGCTTTGAGATATTGGAAAGCTCTATGTAAATACAGCCCGACTATCTTTCCCTTCTTTCTTTCTTTCTTTCTGTCTTCTTCTTCCTTTGCTTCTTCTTCTTCGGTTCTGTTCTTTCTTAGAAACTTTGAAAATGAGGTCGAGCTAGACAATTTACATAACATTTGGAAAGCTCTATGTAAATATAGGCCTACTATCTTTCTTTCTTCTTCTTCTTTCTTTCTTTTTTCTTCTTCTTCTATTCTGTTCTCTCTTGGAAACTTTAAAAATGAGGGCCATCGAGCCACACAATGTACATAACTTTCCCACTCAGTCAGTCCTAATGCTGCTCAAAGCGAGCGATATGATCCAAATAAAAGCAACAAAAACAAACAAACAAAAAAAGACAAAGACAAAAAAACTTTATGGAAGGAAGTTTTCTATCAACACACACACACACACACCACCCCCTCGCCCAACTCCTCCCCCCCCCCTCCCCCCCCCCCCCCCCCCCCAAAAAAAAAGAAGAATAAAATAAAATAAAAACAACCCAATGCATTCACACATGCAAATCAATACTCGTGTGCATACTGAAAAAGCACATTAAAAAGTCAATCAGTTGAAAATGTTTCTGAAGTAAATACTGAAAACTCAGTTGAAAATGATATACATTCATAAAAGGAAATAACGCATTGTGTGTGTGCGTGTGCGTGCGTGCGTGCGTGTGTGTGTGTGTGTATGTGTGTGTGTGTGTGTGTGTGTGTGTGTGGTCACATTTTGGTGTGTGTATGTAACATAGATATAATGTTTTATGTTAACAAAAGCGTTTTTGTAAAGCACCTAGAGCAGATTTCTGGATAGTGTGCAATATAAGTATCCATTATTATTATTATTATTATTATTATTATTATTATTATCTATGTTCTGTTTTTTGGAGTGGGGTAGGGTCAGGGGAGCGGGGGATAGGGGGGAGACATATATTTACATATCAGTCTATTCTATACTGTTTTTGTTGCTATTGTTGTTGATTTTTGTTTTGTTTGTTTGTTGCTGTTTTTTACTATAATTTCACCCACCCCCCCACCCCCAATACCTCTCTATCATTCGTGCAGCATTGTACGTGTTGGCTAAGCCTGACCATGCAGCAAGGTGGCAGAATGGATAAGACGCTTATTTCAGTGTCAATACAGTGTCTATGGGCCGGGCTGTCGGGGGTCTGTGTTCGATTCCTAGTCTCGCTGTTTTTTTCCATAGTTTGACTGGAAAATCAAACTGTGCGTCTAGTCGAGTCATTCGGATGAGACGACCGATAAACCGAGTCCGCGCTGCACTTGGCAACAAAAGGGTGGTCCTCTGGCAAAATCATTTAGAATAAAATATCTACCTTTTAACCCCTTGACGGCCATAAACGTATTACGTACGTGCATAGTGACGTCACTGATGACGTCATCAGAAAAAGGGAAATAGCTCTGGAAGGCTGAAAATTCACGCAGTTTGTGGTATATCTCCAGGCCATTTTCTCAGTTTTAGGCTTTTTGTTTTGGATAATGTTTTGTGACCTGAAACACTACTTTCTGCTGTTTTCCCCCTGGCACTGAAGGGGTTTTAACTCTCTCCATACGAACGGCGAAAGAGACGACGTTTACAGCGTTTCACCCCAGTTACCATCATCAAAATATTACAAACGGAAGGCTCTTACACTGAAGAGGTGAATGTTGACAAAGAATACCACAATTCTGACGACGGAAGCTAAAGGTTTACGTGTATGGCCGTTTTTACCCCGCCATGTAGGCAGCCATACTCCGTTTTTTGGGGGGTGCATGCTGGGTATGTTCTTGTTTCCATAACCCACCGAACGCTGACATGGATTACAGAATCTTTAACGTGCGTATTTGATCTACTGCTTGATATTGGACGCTGTATAGACAGACATATTGGTAATGGTATGAATCTTCAAACGTTCAGAGAAGTGAGATGTTGCTGTGCCAGCCAGGTGCGATAATGTTGCACTGAGAGAGTCAGTAGATATCTTATCATTCCGGTTCTACTAAACGTATAATTAGATAGGAAGCTGTTGCTGATGAGTCAGAAGCAAAGGAGCGATCCCTTGCCAACTGAACTAAACTTCTTATTCGTTTTCTTCTTCTTTTTTTTCCTTTTTCTTTTTGATCATCAAAATGAGTCTCTCTGACTTCCGCAATTTTCCTTGATGATTTCGAAACCGCTGTAGTAAAACCCCTGTTAAAGAAACCCAAAATGGATCACCGGAAACGACCTGAAAGCCAAACTGGGTCACCGGAAACGACCTGAAACTCAACCTGGGTCACCGGAAACGACCTGAAACTCAACCTGGGTCACCGGAAGCGACCTCAAAAACCACATAGATCTATATCCATCCTATACCGTATATGTCGGTGCTCCTCGCCGGAACGAATAATCTCCTATCAGTTCTTCTCCCGACTTCCCAGTCACAATTCATCTCGGTGCACTACAGCAACTTATTTCAGCCTATCGGACAGGATACAGTACAGAACACTGTTCTCCAACCGCCAGTATGTTTTGTTATTGTAAAGCGCTTTGAGATATTGGAAAGCTCTGTGTAAATACAGCCCGACTATCTTTCCCTTCTTTCTTTCTCTCTTTCTTTCTTTCTGTCTTCTTCTTCCTTTGCTTCTTCTTCTTCGGTTCTGTTCTTTCTTAGAAACTTTGAAAATGAGGTCGAGCTAGACAATTTACATAACATTTGGAAAGCTCTATGTAAATATAGGCCTACTATCTTTCTTTCTTCTTTTTTCTTCTTCTTCTATTCTGTTCTCTCTTGGAAACTTTAAAAATGAGGGCCATCGAGCCACACAATGTACATAACTTTCCCACTCAGTCAGTCCTAATGCTGCTCAAAGCGAGCGATATGATCCAAATAAAAGCAACAAAAACAAACAAACAAAAAAAGACAAAGACAAAAAAACTTTACGGAAGGAAGTTTTCTATCAACACACACACAACCCCCCCCCCCCCCCGCCCCCCCCCCCCCCCCCCCCCCCCCTCCACCCGCCCCCCAAAAAAACAACAACAACAAACAAACAGAATAAAATAAAATAAAAACAACCCAATGCATTCACACATGCAAATCAATACTCGTGTGCATACTGAAAAAGCACATTAAAAAGTCAATCAGTTGAAAATGTTTCTGTAGTTAATAAAAACTCAGTTAAAAATGAGATACATTCATAAAAGGAAATAACGCATTGACTGACACCCACCCACCCACCCACCCACACACACACACCCACACACACAGTGGGCTTCGGAGCATCGGGCTGATGTGTTGACAACCTCCCTTATGTCCCCTTTTCTGTCTGGACTTTTTTCCCCTTTCTTTTATCTATGTTCTGTTTTTTGGAGAGGGGTAGGGTCAGGGGGGAGGGTGGGGAGAGAGAGAGAGAGAGAGACATATATTTACATATCAGTCTATTCTATACCGTTTTTATTGCTATTGTTGATTTTTGTTTTGTTTGTTTTTTACTATAATTTCACCCCACCCACCCCGACCCCCACCACCAATACCTCTCTATCATTCGTGCAGCATTGTACGTGTTGGCTAAGCCTGACCATGCAGCAAGGTGGCAGAATGGATAAGACGCTTATTTCAGTGTCAATACAGTGTCTATGGGCCGGGCTGCCGGGGGTCTGTGTTCGATTCCTAGTCTCGTCGTTTTTTCCAAAGTTTGACTGGAAAATCAAACTGTGCGTCTGGTCGAGTCATTCAGATGAGACGACCGATAAACCGAGTCCGCGCTGCACTTGGCAACAAAAGGGTGGTCCTCTGGCAAAATCATTTTAGAATAAAATATCTACCTTTTAACCCCTTGACGGCCATAAACGTATTACGTACGTGCATAGTGACGTCACTGATGACGTCATCAGAAAAAAGGGGAAATAGCTCTGGAAGGCTGAAAATTCACGCAGTTTGTCCAGAGTGGTATATCTCCAGGCCATTTTCTCAGTTTTAGGCTTGTTGTTTCGGATAATGTTTTATGACCTGAAACAACAATTTCTGCTGTTTTCCCCCTGGCACGTAAGGGGTTTTAACTCTCTCCATACGAACGGCGAAAGAGACGACGTTAACAGCGTTTCACCCCAGTTATCATCATCAAAATATTACAAACGGAAGGCTCTTACACTGAAACAAAGAATACCACAATTCTGACGACGGAAGCTAAAGGTTGGGTCATAGAGACACCCGCTGGACATCCGAGGGGTCTGTGTAGAGGAGGACTGGCCGTACTGAGTGAGTTAATATATTGCTAGTGCACAAAGTATGCATGCACACAATGCCCAGTGACAAAGCGTGTTGGGTTGTGCTGCTGATCAGGCATCTTCCTTTGGATTTGTGTATATGGATTTGTCCGAACGAAGTGACACCTTTTTGAGAACTCTGCAGTTGAACTGAAGCTAAAATGGCGACTGAGACCCAATTTCCCTTTCCGGTTTTTTTAAAACAGATATATGGTGTGTGGATCAGTCTGCATGTTTTGACGCCTCTTTGAATGGAGAATCGAAACCTTTAAGTGTGTTGGGTTACGCTGCTGGTCAGGCATCAGCTTAGCAAATGTGGTGTAGCATATATGGATTTGTCCGAACGCAGTGACGCCTTCTTGATACTGATACTGATTGAAACCTTGTCTTTTATGCTAAAGATTATAAATTGATTATACATAATGAATCAAAACATTCTCAGTGTTGTGAATCACTGGTCTGAACTGCTAAAACTTTGATTAAAACTGTTTAAGTAGTTCATCAAATGATTCACGTGACAACTAAAGTGTAAAAAAAAAAAAATCATGCGAAACTATTCTGAAAAATATTGCGAAACTAAACAGAAAATGATGCGAAACTAGCCTGGAATGTCACGCGAAAATTCGGTTTCAGTTCCAGTTTCACAAGGAGGCGTCACTACGTTCGGCCAAACCGATATACGCAAAACCACATCTGTCATAGGCAGATGCCTGAGCAGCAGCATAACCCAACGCGCTTAGTCAGGCCTTCGAGTGCCTGCTGGTATATATTTGTCTACCTATCAGAGTGGATTTTAAGACCACAGCCACGAACAACTTGACCTTAAGGGCTTATTGCCGATAGGTCGTTAAACTCAACTCTAACAGAGTGGATTTCTTCTGCTGAATTTTTCCAGAGAACTTCTTCTTCTTCTTCTTCTTCTGCGTTCACTCGTCTGCACACGAGTAGGCTTTTACGTGTATGGCCGTTTTTACCCCGCCATGTAGGCAGCCATACTCCGTTTTTGGGGGTGTGCATGCAGGGTATGTTCTTGTTTCCATAACCCACCGAACGCTGACATGGATTACAGGATCTTTAACGTGCGTATTTGATCTTCTGCTTGCATATAAACACGAAGGGGGTTCAGGGTCATGGGCCATGGGTTCTTTTTCAGTGCGCCAAGTGCGTGCTGCACACGGGACCGTCTCAGTTTATCGTCTCATCCGAACGACTATAGACGCCCAGTTTGATTTTCCAGTCAAGCTTGTATTATTGGGAGAAAGGGTGAGAGCGAGACTCGACACCACACCTTCATGGCCGGACTCTCTGTATCGGCAGATGAGCGTTTTAACCATTCTACCACCTTCCTCAAAACAAAAAACAAAAAAAGAACTAAATCGGTGAACTGAAATACTATTATGTGAAAATAAACTATTGGACCAAAACCGTCACGCAAAACTAAAGAGCAAAATTAAGAACGTGATACATAAATTAAGAACGTGATACAACGTCAAAACTGCAAATAAACAGAACCCTTATTATTATCAAGCCGAACCTGCCAGATAGCCCGCCCTGTCCATGCATCCGGTACTACTACTACCATCAGTGTCCCCTCCCCCCTCCCACCGACCCCCTCTCTCCCAAGAGGCGTCCAGCACCCTCCACTGGCACGTACCACCACCACTGACCCCCTTGACCCCCCTCTCCCACCTCGTGTTTGATTCCCGTAGCAGCGTGCAGTTATTACTATACCAGCGGCAGTTACTCTGGCAGCTATCTCAAGGGACGTCGCATCGCCCGTGTAGTGAGTGTGTGTGTGTGCTGGCGCGCTTGCTGGCGAAGGAACTGAAACCCAATGAGCCACTATCAGGTGTTGGCTTCTGCCCATGCCTCTCACGCCTGCTACTGGGTCACACGGGCTATCGCGGACCCCTTTTCGATTCCCCCGCCCCCTTACCTTCTTCTTACCCCCACTTACCCGTACCTCCAGGACACCTCATCGCCCCCTTCTTGCCTCCTCCCGCCCACATACCCCCCACCCCCACCCCCTCAGGCCTCTACCTCCATTCACCGCTCGCCCCCCCCCCTCCCCGGCCCCCGCCCCAGTCCCTTCCGCCCCGCCCCTCTCCCTTTTCCTTGACATCGCATCCTCATAATATAAAAGCAAAGAGCCTACTATACCTTATCTCCTGGCTCTTTGATATGAGGACCTAGAACAGGTAAAGCAGTGGCTCTCTCTGTCTCTGTCTCTATCTCTCTCTTCCCCCTCTCTCTCTCTTCTCTCCCCCTCTCTCTCTTTCCCTCTCTCTCTCTTTCGCTCTCGGTCTTTCTCTGCCTCCCCCCCCTCTCTCTCTCTGTGCCTGTTTCTCTCTCTCTCTCTTATCCTCTCCCTCTCTCTCTCTCTTTCACTCTCTCTCTCTCTGTCTCTCTTTCGCTCTCGGTCTTTCTCTCTCTCTCCCTCTCTCTCTCTCTCTCTCTTATCCTCTCCCTCTCTCTCTCCCTCCCCCTTCCGCGCTCCCCACCCCCACCCCCACCCCCTGGCGAGGAAAAGTGGTTCAACTTATCATCCTTATCACAAACATTTCATTTCATTGGATTCACGTTCCGTACCGATTAAAAAAACCCAAAAAACCATAACAAAACAGGGGAACAGTTGGCTTGCTTCTTCATGCTGCACAGTGGGAGAGGAACCGTGCTTTTCAAGGGCCTTTCGCTTCGTGGAATCTCTTCATTCGCTTTACTTCAGTGGGCGAAATAAAACCACCAAACCTCGTCAGAGTTACCAACCCCCTTCTCTCTCTCTCTTTTTTTTTTTCTCTCTTCTTCTGTTTGCTGGTCAGAATATTGGTCTCGCCATTTCTCCAAAGCTTTACGATAAAATCAAACTCATTCGGATGAGACGACAAACCGAGGTCTCCGGTCCTTGTGCAGCAAGCAAGAACTTTAGTGGCGCACTGTAATAGAACGCATGAAACTATGTTGCGCAACGGCATATGTTGTACTCTGGGCAAACTTGTGCACTGAGAAGAAATCAACTCTGATGGGTACACAAATATACATGAATGCACTCAAGGCCTGACCAGCACGTTGGGTTCAGTTATCATGTGCTGCTGGTCAGGCATCTGCTTAAAAATGTGGAGAAGCGTATATGGATTTATCCGAACGCCAGTTACATACGTCTTCTTGAGAAACTGTAACAAACATTCTGATTCTGTGTATGTATGTACCACTGAGTGCACATGCACGTACGCAAGCGAGAGAGAGAGCGACGGTGTGTGTGTGTGTGTGATCATCAAATGAATATTAGCTGGAGTTGGCAAGGATAAGTCAAAACACTGATTCCACGACAATTTTGCATTTGCCGCAAATGAATGTGAAATTGGTATAATCGGAAATAAAAGTTTTATTTTGATATGCCGGGATGCCCAATCTTTGATGATCTTAGATATCTGTTTAATCCTTAAAAAGTAGGCCTGCATGAAGCCAAGGTCTGTGTTTAACTGTTGTAATTTATTCAGAACAGGGAGAGTAGTGTGTTTCGTTAACTTGGTTGGAAACCAGACTGAATTCGTAAGGGCGGAAAAGATTGTAGTTTGTTAAATCACCAAACACACACACACACACACACACACACACACTTACTCACACACACACACACACACACACACATATATATATCATGTGCTCAATTTCTTTATTATTTTTAATACTTATTTCAATTACTTGTGTGTGTATGCCGTGTGTCACAGTGTGTGTGTGCGCGCGCGTGTGTGCGTATTTGTCAGTGTGTGTATGTGTGTAGGTGTGCGCGCGTATGCGTGTTTGTGTGTGTATGTGTGTGTGTCAGCGTGAGTGTGTGTGCCTTGTTGTTGTTTTCTCAGTTTTGCCAGGAAAGGGAAGGTTGGCAAAGAGCAATAATCCACGTGTGTGTGGTCCAGTCTGCGTCAGTCCTAAACCTGAGCCATTCTGCCAGTGCTGTTCTGCTCACCCAAGCATTTCTTTATTGGCCATTAGCTGGGCCTTTTTACATGGACCCCTTCTTGCAGAAACGCCTTGCAAACCACCTGCCTTGCCTTGCCTCTTCATCATCCATCAGAAGACGGGCCGGCGCAATATCCGAGTGGTTAAAACAATCGGGACTTTCAATCCGAGGGTTGCGGGTTCGAATCTCGGTAACGGCGCCTGGTGTGTAAAATGGTGGTGATTTTTTCGATCTCCCATGTCAACATAATTATGTGCAGACCTGCTAGTGCCTGAACCCCATTCATGAGCCAGCATAGCAGCAAGCAGAAGAACAAATACGCACGTTAAAGATCCTGTTATCCTTGTCAGCATTCCGTGGGTTATGGAAACAAGAACATACCCAGCATGCGCCCCGCCCTCTTCCCCCCCCCTCCGCCCCCCCCCCACCCCCCCACCCCCCGCCTCCCAGAAAACTGAGTACGGCTGCCTACATGGCGGGGTAAAAACGGTCATACACGTAAAAGCCTACTCGTGTACATACGAGTGAACGTGAGAGTTTCTGCCCATGAACGAAGAAGAAGGAGAATCCAGCAGAAGCTAACTAAACCCAAACTCTCCCACCCAACCCCCTACTCGTGAAGCCCGACCATTATACCCGCACGGAGAGTTATAGTTATATTATTATAATAATATCCGACTCCCATCCTTCTGTGAGGCACCAACAAGCTCCCCCAACATCACCCTTTCCCGACCCACTGCACCACCACCACCACCCACGACCACGATTCCTCCGCAGTGCCCTCCCTTTGCTTTGAGCCGCAGAGATGTCCTGGGCAAACACAACATTGGGGGGGGAGGTAATGAGGAAGCGCCACAAGCGGCAAAGGCGTGAGCGTGTGTGTGTGTGTGTGGGGGGGGGGGGGGGGGGCACTGTGTGTGTGTTCGTTCTTTAGTTTAGCGTCTTTACACTATCAGTGATATTAGACGATTCTGTGTGTGTGTGTGTGTGTGTGTGTGTGTGTTTATGTGAGTGTGTGTGTGAGTGTGTGTGTGTTTGTGCATGTGTGCATGTGTGTGTGTGTGTGTGAGTGTGTGTGTGTGTGTGTGTGTGTACATGTGTGTGCGTGTGTGTGTGTGTGTGTTTGCGTATGCGCGCGCGCGTGCAGTCACAGCCACAGGCGGTACAGAAGACTATGTTGTATTTGCTCACCTTCAACACAGGCTGTCATACAGACAGACCTTTTAAAAAGACGGACATTCTCTGGTACTGACAGACACCCACCACCACCACCAACAACAACACCATCCCTCACCACGCCCACCACCGATATCATCAGTCACTCATCACCCCTCTCCATCACCATCATCACCACTGATGACCAATCACCTCATCACTCAGTGAGTCAGTGAGCATCATAATAATTATGATCGCCATCAAAAGCACAGCTGGGTGCTCTCCTTTATATCTCCTCGTCTTTCTTCGTGTCGGGGTTGTGTGGGTTTTTTTTTTCTTCTTCTTCTTTTCTTTCTTTTTTTTCTGTTCTTTCTTTCTTTTTTTTTCTTTTTCTTTTTTCTTCTTTTTTTACTTACGGCGTCAGGGAGAGGAGAAGAAAGACTGAGAGAACACACACATGCATGAGTGTATACGGGGAGACGTGCACATACATAATTATATGGAAAGACAGACAGACAGGCAGAAAGAGATATACAGAGACAGAGAAAGGGACGGAAGGAGAGAAAGAGAGACAGAGACAGACAGACAGACAGCCGGAGACAGAGAAAGGGAGGGAGAGACGGACAGAGAGAGAGAGAGACATATAAAGACAGAGAGAGGGAGGGGGGAGGGAGAGAGAGTCGGAGAGACAGAGAGAGATAGACAGACAGACAGATATACAGAGACAGAGAGGGAGAGACAGACAGACCGAGACAGAGATATATACAGACAGAGAGAGAGAGATTGAGAGAGAGAGAGAGAGAGAGAGAGAGAGAACAATCACACACACACACACACACACACACACACACACACACACACACACACTGAGAGATCACCCAGGTCAACAGATGTTCAGACCCGCTATTTCCTGAACCCACTTTGTGCGTATACGCTCACGCTCTCAGAAGATCAAATACGCACGTTAAAGATCATGTATTCTATGTCAATATTCGGTGGGTTGTGGAAACACGAAAACACAAAAATACCCAGCGTGTATCACTGAACCACGACAAGTCGGCGTTGGTAGTGTAGAGGAAAGGAGTAAGAAAAAAAAAGAAGAGAAAAAGGACAGTAAAAGACTGAGAGGCAAAGACAGATATAGGGAGATGCGAACTCATCTTTTAAACTGTGAAGGTACTTATACAACACTACTGCTGGGCCTTAGACAAACTTCTCTACGTGTCTTTTTTCCCTGGCCAAAGAAAATGATTCTATGGCATCAGTAATTCAACGTGACCATGATTATTTCCAGTTAAGTTAAAACAAGAAAGACAAGAAAACCAGAACAGGCCTGTTTGCGTACAACCGACGTAATTATTCCCCATTTACCGCACTAAAAGACGTGTTTCTGACCTTTACCATCACAAACATTAGAACTAATAAAGGCAAAGTTATGAAAACAGACGGCAGTGAGTCAGAGGCAGCCTGTGCACGCTGACTGACTGACAAAGCAATTCCGTCAAAGAATGTACATTATGTGAAGCACAGTACCTCAGAACATCCCCCCCCCCAACCCCGCCCCCTCCCAACTAACCCCACAGCCCTCAACTCCCATAAAACAAAAAGGTATTATTTTTGGATACCCGTTCCCGTGTATGCGCCGCCCCCCCTCCCCCACACCGACCCCCCTCCCCCACCTCAGTTCTCTACCCCTTCTCCTTCCCCGCCCCCTCTCCCCCCCATCCCCCTTCCCCTCTGCCTACCCATATCGAGTGCATGAGCGCGTTCTTGTGGAATGAGCTATTTTAGCGCTTCCTCGAGTTTTTCCCCTTGCCTTTTTTTCCAGTTTACAGCGTGCAGCGGCATGTAATCAGCACTGAAGTGACAAGGCCGTAGTTAGCACCAGAACATGTAGACAGCACCAGCACCAAACAACCAGCTCTTAGAGTGCAGGGTATAGTTCAGTAACACCGGAACTTACATATTATGCCATCAGCGCCTACAATCAGCACTGGAGTGCAGAGCGTAGAAGTCAGTACCAGAGTGCAGGGGTATAGTCAGCACCAGAATACAAGCACCTGAATTCAATCAGCACTGGGGTGCAGACCGTAGTCAGCTCTGGAGTGCTGGGTATAGTTTGCAACAGAACACACATACCAGCACCTGAAATGAACACGAGAGTGCAAAGCGCAGCCAGCATTAGAGCGTATGGTATGGTTAACACCAGAACATGCATACCTGCACCTAAAATCAGCACCAGCTTGTGCAGAGCGTCGTCAGCATTAGAGTGGAGGGTATAGTTAGCACCAACACATGCATACTAGCACCTAATGATAATCAACACTGGACAGCAGAGTTGTCAGAGTGCAAAACACAGAACCAGCACACCAGTGCATACCGGCACGTAATAGGCAGCACTACCAGAGAGCAGAGCGTCGTCAGCACCAGCAGATACAGACAGCACAAATGGCTTATAGTCCGCACTAGCGTGCAACTTGAAAGCGTAGCCAGCATCAGTACATATAGACAGCACAGACACCTAACTGCGCTAGAATGCAGAGCGTTGTCAGCACTAGAACATGTAGACAGCACCAACACGCAATAGTCAGCACTACTGAGCATGAAGAACGTAACTATTCAGCACAAACACATGCAGACAACATCAGCATGTAATAGTCAGAGCAGAGCATAGTCAGCATCAGCACATGCAGACAGCATCAGCACGTAACAGTCAGCATATAGTGCAGAACGTAATCAGCATCAGCACACAAGTTATCATAGACACCACCAGCACCTGACAGCACTGGAATGGTGTAAAGCGTAGTTAGCACCAGCACATACAGACAACACAAACACCTAATAGTCAGCACTAGCGTGCAAAGCGTAGTCAGTGCTAAAGTGCAGGGCGAAGTTTGCACCAGCACACATATATCTATAGACAAGAAACACCTAATAGTCAGCACTAACGTGCTAAGCGTAGTAGCCAGCATCAGTACACATAGACAGCACAGACACCTAATAGTCAACACTAGCGTCGTGTAGAGCGTAGTCAGCACTTGAGAGCAGAGCACAGTCAGCATCGATACATGTAGATAGCACAGACAGCCCAGTGATAGCAGTATCGTGCAGAGCATAGTCAGTACCAGCACGAAGTAGTCAGCATCTCAGTCACAAAAAGCAACACGCTGAAGTTAGAATAAAGCGAACAACCACGTTCAACTGGGACATGCATCTATATTCACATGGGTTTAAGACTTGAAATACAACACACGAAGGTTGAACAGTACAGTCAGAGCATTGATTTTATATACATTTCTACCTTCACATACACACACACACGCGCGCGTTCGCATGTTAGCACACATGCACATTCAATGAATCCGTCGATACATTTTCGTTTCTTATTCAGGACTTGATGGATTTGGGAACAAAGCTCGAGATTTCGTTCTGACAGTGGAACACTGGCATAATTGAGAAAACGACGGGCAGAGGCCGGGATGCACTTCATAATCTGTTCAACGAGAACATGTGTTGCATTCATTATAATCTTTCTCGCTTTGCCAAAACCCCGACAGTACAACTGAGCAAGACGTTCTTAATCCGCCAATATCCACATTTCTTCCCCTCCACCCCTCTGTGTGTCTGACGGAGTGAACGTCCACGGCGCCTTGTTGTGAACACTGCTCATTCAGTCTTCAGGGAAAACTTGTGGATATTGCCCCTCAGTCCCTCGAACCAACCATGCACTTTCCCATGCACTGTCAACGCTGGCAACAACACTCTCACTCTTTACACACAGTCCACCGCCGGTGCCAGCACACAAGAGCAATGGAGCGAAAAATATTCAATAAAACAGCTGGAAAATACACACATGGCGGTTTTTACTGGGGGTGGAGGGGGGTTCCACATTGACGGAACGGCCGAGTTTCTGCATGCAATGTTCATGTTTTGCTTCTGAATGCAGTGTAGCCTACATTCTTGGTTGACTTTTGTTGTTGCTGTTGTTTTGTTGTTATTGTTGTTGATAAACTGCTTTAGTATTGGCACAGACTGTCAGCTAAAATATTAGCCATATATGTGTTCTCATTGATACGTTCCAGTTTCACATTAAAAAAAATAATAATAATAATAAAAGGGACTGCAGCTGGGTTCCTATGAAAATCTTTGAACCAGTTCTTCAGTCTTCAGTTCTAACGACATGCAAATTTAGACCATTCCTTTTGCACCAGATGCTAAACTTGTCAACCTCATGCAAATGATATATATCCAGAAACAGGGCACGTAACACCTTTAAAATAAGGGGGGATGGGGGTGGGGGGAGGTGGGGGGGCACAACGTACCCTGTGGTGAGCCAGTGATTGTACCACGTGAATCGGACATAGCATGATCAAAGAAACCTGACTGGGACCTATTCACAATGAAGCTGAAGATCCACAGAATCAAGTTTGGATCGACACCACTGAAGACCTAGAAAGTGTCAGGGTTATCGGATTGATGTGGTTGAACCGTATTAAAAGCCAACGAAAACTCTAACAGAATTCGAACCAGTTTTTTTCTGTGTTTTTTCTTCTTCTGTTTTTTGTTGTTGTTGTTGTTGTTTGTTTTTTTTGTTGTTGTTTTTTAAAGATGAGTGTATGTATTATTGGGAAGAGTGACTGCAGTGTAGCATCGTTTGTGTATCCGTTGCGCATGCATGCAACTTGTAGCCTATATTGTTACACTATACCTTCCATTTCTGGTACTGAAATATATTGTTAATCTGAAAACCTTCCAGTCAGCTATATTGTTACTCTTTGACTTCCATTTACATTTACCGATACTCCTAACCTGTATCTTCCAGTTACTTATAGGCGACTGTGAACACTCCATCTCCCATTTACACGTATTCTTATACTGTGGCTTCTTCGTACCTATAGTTACTGTGACTCTGTACCTTCTACTTACCTATATTGTAACTTTGTACCTTCTACTTACCTACATATAACTCTGTATCGTCTACTTACCTATAATATTATGAATATGTTACCTTCTATTCACCTTTTTTTGTAACTCAGTCAGTTCCTTCTACTTAATTACCTCGTTACCTGGTACCTTCCATTGGCAATGTCCACATTCTCTCCCCCACCACTCCTCTGTCACGTGTGTCGGAGTGAATGTCCACGCCTTGCTATGAAGACTACTCACTCCGTCTAATGGGGGAAAATTGTGGATATTGCTCTTCCATTATATTACCTGTATGCAGATGACTGGTAGCAATGGATGGGGGGAACACAGTGAAACAGGGTTTATTTTCGGATTCAGAAAGAAACCAACACAACGTTCAGTTGCCTCATCCTCCGAGAATGCTTCCCGGCACATTCTCCGATTACGTAACTTGGTGAAAAAGACGGAAAAAAAGCATACAATACAGAAACAGACAGACAGACAGACAGACAGATAGATAGATAGACAGACAGACAGACAGACAGACAGACAGACAGACAGACAGACAGATAGATAGATAGATAGACTGATGGGAAATATCCACATTAAATTGTGTTCCCCCTGTACTAATTCCATTCAGTTTCGTTTCGAAGACGGAAAAAGTTGTAAATTGGTTTAAATAACATTGTAACACACACACACACACACACACACACACACACACACACACACGCACGCACGCACGCACGCACGCACGCACACACACACACACACACACACACACATATATATATATATATATATGTGTGTGTGTGTGTGTGTGTTTATATATATATATATATATATATATATATATATATATATATACTGTACATTTCTTCTCCTCTCGAATGGTGTAAAGAAGGCCAAATAGAACAGTGGATGGGAAGAAATGTAGAGTTATATTACATTATCAACCACTGAGTTTACAACATCAGTTTTTTTCCGTCTTCGAAACGAAAGAGTACAGGGAAAGAAAAGTGTGTATTACCGACACATGCAGAGGCAGAAGCGAAATAAAACGAAACGAAGCGAAACGAAACGAATATTACTTTATGAGGATTATCTATGAAGATTTATTGAAGAGCATTATTGCCTTTTCACGTCCATCCCTCTAGAACAGAGAGAGAGGGGGGGCGTGGGGGGAGGGTAGAGAGAGAGAGGGAGAGAGAGAGAGAGGGAGAGAGAGAGCACTGACAGACAGATTGGAGAGACAGGCAGAAGCAGAGCGACAGAAAGTGGGACAGAGAGACAGATAGAGACAGAGAGACAGACAGACAGGCAGACAGACAGAGAGAAGAAGAAGATGATGATGATGATACGACTGAAGCAAACATTCCATGATGGTAGTAAAATAACCATTTCTTTTTTTTTCACATCCAGACTTCAGGCACACACAAAGAGAGAGAGAGAGAGGGAGAGAGAGAGAGAGTGAGAGAGAGAGGAGAGAGAGAGAGAGAGGGAGAGAGAGAGAATCGGGGATTGTTTGATGTTCTTTGGCAATGGACACATAATTATAGATATCATACATATCTCACGCTCTCTGACCCTCTACTCTCTCTCCCACCCTCAAAGAGAGAGAGGAGAGAGAGAGAGAGAGAGAGAGAGAGAGAGACGGGGGGAGGGGGGGGAGGGAGAGAGAGAGAACGAACAAACTTTTATTTCAGAAGGGTAATGGAATAAGCGTGGAGTGCTTGTTTACCTCCGGCCCTCTGGGCAAAGAAATTCGGGGGAAAAAAAGAAGAGTTGAAACATTCACAAAGCAACATTATCAAAATCAATACAATTGCACAAAAGTGTGAATATTCGTGTACAATACAATAAAGCCACGAATAAACAATAAACAACAGGGACGAGAGATAGGATGGGGAGGAGACAAGTTGAGGAACAGGTAAAGACTGAAGAAGGTATGGAAGAAAGAATGAGACAGACGTATCGATAGGTAAATACAGTAGACATAGAGAGAAACTGACAGAGAGAGACAGGGAGGGAGAGAGACAGACAGGCAGATATATATATATACAGACAGACAGACGGACAGAGATTTCCCAGCGGGCCGACGCTGAAGCAAAGAGCCTTACAAAGTACCTCAAGTCAGACAGGTGACCGAATCCTTGGCTGCCTCCCAGGACAAATTTCTGTCACTGTACCGGTAGTTGAGAGTCAACGTGGAGTTTACAGTCACTGAGAGTGGCACCAAGATGCTTCGACACAAAACAACACACACGATAAATAAATAAATAAATAAATAAATATCTGATTTTATCAAGCAAGTATCACAAGGATATTGAAATGCGGTTCTTCAATCCACAGAAAAAAACTCACCGTCCGCACTTCTGATAGTCAGTCCACAACAAAGTGACGTCAGTTTTAATTCAATTTTTTGTCACAGGAACTTTCACACGTCAGTTTTCGCGAGAAAAAGAAAAAAAAAGTTATGGCTGCTTATTATGCTCTTGTCAGCGATGTTATGCTGGCAGACTTTTGTATGACCAGGCAGCAAAACTGCAGTTGTTAGTAATGATCACAGTATGTGGAAGTCCTTCCTGTGACACTGAATATAATCATTAATTGTTTTGTGGTAACTATTACTACAGGGTCAGCATTTGTGATATACCAGTCACAAAGGGTATTTGATAAATGATACCACCACCATCACTGACGCACAATATTTGTCACTGACCCTCACTGTCATAGAATTCGCAGACCTCTGTCATTCAGTGAATTTGCGCCTGTCACACACACACACACACAGACGAACACACAGAGAGTTTTTTAGATGTCATCTCAGACACACAGACGGGTATCACTCAAAGGCACAGCAGATGCCGTTTCTTTTTTTGAGGGGGGGCCGCTGTGCTAAGCCTCAGCTTCAGCTGCCAGTGGAGTTTTCACGCTGTTATGGTCTTTGCTGGGCAGAGCTTTGAAATTCATCTCTGCTGCTCCCTCAAACAGGCGGTGTTCCCTACTACTGCTACTACACAGCTAAACCCTCTTGCCAGCCTGAAGGGAGAGGAGGGGGGCGGGGGGCGGGGAGTGTAGGGACCGAGGGGGGAGGGAAGGGGGTTAAAAGGGTGGGGTGGGGTGGGGGTTCCAGTAGTAGTAAGACGGGAAGGAGGGATCGAGAGAGGAAGGGGAGGGAGGGGAAGGGCTGGAGCTTTTAAAAACAGACTGTTAAAAAAGCAGATGTTGTGGGTGTATGCGACAGGAAGGGAGAGGATGATGGAGTAGGTTGGGGGGAGGAGCTGAACTACTGCTAACCCCCCCCCCCCCCCACCTCCACCCACCCACCACACACACACCCCACGCGACCCCGCCCCCTACCGCTCCCCCACCCCCCATCCCTTTGCCCCCTCAGGTGCAGAGGTAAGAACAGCTGGCACTGCTATCGGTACGTGGTAATATGGTCATGGCAGTGCACAGATAGAGAGATAGAAAGAAATAAAACGATGTAGGCTTGTAATGGAGGAAAGCAAGCGCAGGTCAACGGAGCCACGCTTCCGCCATTAAAAAAAAAAAAAAAAAGAAAAAAGAAAGAAAAAAAAGAGACTTTATTTACAAAGATGCATTGAAGAACGGAAAGATAAAACAAAGCCAGTGATAATGATCATAAGAAAAAGAAATAAGAAATAGAGAATGAGGTGGAAGTTCGAAGATGATATACACCCCTTCAAGAACAGCAACTGGGGGCGGGGGAGGGGGTCGTGGGAGAGGGGGGGGATAATTCAGATTGACCCTTTTTGTTGTTGTTGTTGTTGTTTTCAAAGATTCCTCCTTTCATCCCAGTTGGTAATATAAACAATCTTTGAAAAGTCTCTTTCTCTCTCTTCTTTTTTGTGTGACGAAATGGTTAATTAGCTGTTCACCTGCACTTGTTTTTCTCCAGTAGGTATATCACTTTGCCTGTTATCTATCTATCTGTCTACATTTTTTGTTTTGTTTCCGGTTTTATTTTTTTGCTGAGTTAAAGCTGTCTCAATTCAGTATACGTTGCTCACATTATTTTGTCTCGGACACAAGCCCAAATCCGCGGCTTTAAGTTGGAAGGGAGGATATTTTCTTTTCATTAAAATACATGACTTATCATCAGTCTTACACCCTGTCATAGTCAAAGCACTACTGTAAAACAGCTACATTTTAGCATAAAAACACAACACTGAGATGTTACTTAAACATATCGCCTAGTATACCGACAATACAATTTACTAAGACAATTTCATAAGGTCTGACGATCTGCCGGTGTCTCAAGAAACCAAATTCACACACACACACACACACACACACACACACACACACACACACACACACACACACACCACAACAACAACAACAACAATAAATCGGACACGCGATTCTCAACGCCTCAGCGAACAAGCAGAACAGCTGTCATATTCAGTCACGCAAAAAGTGTCTGCCAGCGTAGAATTTCAGTACCGATACCACAGACATGCCGATACAGGGTACCATCCACATGCACACAGCTGCATGCTCAATTAATCACTCCCCATATGCGTAAATGTAACATGTTCATTATTCTCCACGCACACAAAGCTAACACTTTCATCACTCCCCACACGCACAAATCTAACGCGTTCAGCACTCCCCCCACACACACACACAAAGCTAACGCGTTCAGCACTCCACACACACACACACAAAGCTAACGCGTTCCACACACACACACACACACAAAGCTAACGCGTTCGTCACTCCCCACGCACACAAAGCTAACGCGTTCATCACTCCCCGCGCACACAAAGCTAACGCGTTCAGCACTCCCCACACACACACACAAAGCTAACGCGTTCGTCACTCCCCACGCACACAAAGCTAACGCGTTCGTCACTCCCCACACACACAAAGCTAACGCGATCGTCACTCCCCACGCACACAAAGCTAACGCGTTCGTCACTCCCCACACACACAAAGCTAACGCGGTCATCACTCCACACACACCGTCACACAAAGCTAACGCGGTCATCACTCCACACACACACACACACAAAGCTAACGCGTTCGTCACTCCCCACGCACACAAAGCTAACGCGTTCAGCACTCCCCGCCTGCACTAATCTAACACGTTCATTATTCCCCACGCACACAAAGCTAACGCGTTCAGCACTCCCCACGTGCACAAAGCTAACCCCTTCATCACTGCCCATGTGCACAAATCTTACACTGACGTTCTTCATTTCCCACGCGCACAAAACTAACGCGTTGGTTTCGTAACTTCCGCCGATCACTGACAAAAACTGACTGGCACACAACTCAGTGAGCAGACGACCGGATCAAGTGGTCACTGGACTGCACGTGAAACACGCTTGCTAACCAGCACACCGCAGTCACGCTTGTCCGTCACACACTGAAACTTGAAGAAGCGAGAATCATGGTGACCAAGGAAGTGGCGCGGAGATAAACAGGGGTTAAATAACAGTGACACAATTTGTGATTACACAGAGAAGTCGACGGAAAGGGCTGGTGGTTCAGTGGATAAGACACCACAACACAGAGAAGATGAGAAGCGTGTGGTAAGACACACTGTAACACAGCCAGGGAAAAGGAAGAAGGGATGGGAGAATTATGTGATGAAACGCCATGGCTGCACAAGGAAAGAGGAAAGGCATTGTTTGTATTATATTGTTTGCATTGCATCGTATTACTCTTTGTCACAACAGAGCCTTCTGTGTGAACTGATTCGGGATGCAATTCTCAAGGAGAGCTCGTCGCTTACAGTGCAGCGCTGCCCCTTTAATTCTGTCTGCACGTGCATTTGATTTTCCTATCAAAGTGAATCCTTGTTCTGCAGAATTTTGCCAGCCCTTTTGTTGCCGTGGGTTCGTTTACGTGCACTAAGTGAATGCTACACACGGTACCTCTGTTTATCGTCTCATCTGAATGACTAGCGTCCAGACCACTAATAAAGGTCTCGTGGAGGGGGAGAAAATACTGACGAGTATAGGATTCGAACCCATGCGCTCAGATTCTCTCGCTTTCCAGGCGGACGAGTTGCCACAAAGCCATCTCTCTCCTGTGTGTGGTAAAACGGCGTGACACGACAGGGAACTGGAGAAGTGTGTGATAAGACAACAAAACGCAGGGAATATTGAGGGGAATGTGTGTGATAAGACACAGTGACACAAGAGAGATGTAGGGGATGTGTGCGGTAAGACACCATGACACAGGGAAGAGGGAATGGACGATGTGTGGTAAGACACCATGACACAGGGAAGAGGGGAGGGGAGGTGTGTGGTAAGACACCATGACACAGGGAAGATGGAGGGGAGGTGTGTGGTAAGACACCATGACACAAGGAATATGGAGGGGAATGTGTGTGTTAAGACACCATGACACAGGGAAGAGGGGATGTGTGTGGTAAGACACCATGACACAGGGAAGAGGGGATGTGTGTGGTAAGACACCATGACACAGGGAAGATGTAGGGGAGGTGTGGTAAGACACCATGACACAGGGAAGATGGAGGGGAATGTGTGTGTTAAGACACCATGACACAAGGAATATGGAGGGGAATGTGTGTGGTAAGACACCATGACACAGGGAAGATGGAGGGGAATGTGTGTGTTAAGACACCATGACACAAGGAATATGGAGGGGAATGTGTGTGCTAAGACACCATGACACAGGGAAGAGGGGATGTGTGTGGTAAGACACCATGACACAGGGAAGATGTAGGGGAGGTGTGTGGTAAGACACCATGACACAGGGAAGAGGGGATGTGTGAGGTAAGACACCGTGACACAGGGAAGAGGGGAGGTGTGTGGCAAGACACCATGACACAGGGAAGAGGGGATGTGTGTGTTAAGACACCATGACACAGGGAAGAGGGGATGTGTGTGCTAAGACACCATGACACAGGGAAGAGGGAAGGGACGATGTGTGGTAAGACACCATGACACAGGGAAGAGGGGATGTGTGTGGTAAGACGCCATGACACAGGGAAGACGGGAGGTGTGTGGTAAGACACCATGACACAGGGAAGAGGGGATGTGTGTGGTAAGACACCATGACACAGGGAAGAGGGGATGTGTGTGGTAAGACACCGTGACACAGGGAAGAGGAGAGGGGCGATGTGTGGTAAGACACCATGACACAGGGAAGGGGGGAGGGGAGGTGTGTGATAAGACACCATGACACAGGGAAGACGGGAAAAAGTGTGATAAGATACCATGACACAGGCAAGAAGGGAAGATGTGTGGTAAGACACAATGACACAGGAAAAAGGGGAGGGAAGGCGGGTGGTAATAAGACACAATAGCAACGAAGAGGGGAGGGAGCGTGTTTGGTCAGACACTTTGGCAGAGGGAAGAATGGAGGGAAAATGTGTGGTAGGTCATTATAACGCAGGTGGGAAAAGGTATACAATGTGGTAAGAGACCTTGAAACGGAGGAAAACGAAGGCATCACGGCGTTCGGAATGACCCATATACGCGACAACACGTCTGGGGGATAAAAAAAAAAAAGTAAAAAAATTAAATAAAACCAGGGCTGAGATCTGAGACATGCACACTTAAACCCAACGCACCTGCCAGACCTTGAGACTACAGGGGAAGAAGGAGACACACGGCAATGTCTTGCTGTTGCTACTACTATCACAGTGACACACAGAGCCAAAGAGAAGACGGTATGTTCAGCTTTGACACTGACGGCAATGGTCTCAGTGAAACCAAAACTGAAGCAGCACGTTTCATGAGCACTGTCAACTGATACTGTCCAACGTTGTCTGTGACATTTCTTCGCACCGCATACTGCACCATCACCACCACCACCACCATTGCTCTGGGGAACAGAAAACTGGCTCATGCCCCACCCCCGTCCCCTGGCTTCTTGTCTCCCTTCCTCGGTCTCCTCCCCTCCCCCTCCTCTCCCACGCTGAGAAGAGCTATGTTGTCACCAGACGGCGACAGCAGCAGGTCAAGGCCGGCCAATGCGGACAGGAGAGAGAGGGAGAGAGGGTGGGGGAGAGAGAGAGAAAGAGAGTGCCAGAGCTATCGATTAATTGTTGAAAGACGTCTTCTGCCGGAGGGCAACTCGGAAGCACTGAAGGTGTGGGAGGAAATGGGGGAGGAGGGGAGGGGGTATAGCAGAAGAAGAGGGTGAAGAGAGTTTGGAGTTCTTTTTTTTTTCTTCTTCTTTTTTTCCCCTTTTCTACAACCCGTCACTGCAGACCGGTATTGAACACTGTATGAGAAGAGGGGAGAGAGTTTGGAGTTTAATCTTTTTCTCTTTTTTTTATGCAGCCCGTCACTATACACCGGCATTGAAAACTAGGAGTAGAGGGGAAAGAAAGAGTTTGGAGTTTACTTTTTTTTCTCTCTCTCCCTGCAGCCCGTCACTATACACACCGCTATTGAAAACTGGCACCGCCGAAAACAACGTATAAATTCTGCGCAAAACAATAATTCTGAGACAATAATTGTTGTGCACGGTTTTCTTTTCGATCATACAGACCCGTAACACACATTTATTCAGTACTTGTTTTGAGCAGAACATTTCAGTAACACTCAGTGAGTACGACGCCATTTGTAAAGCCAGTCATGTCAGTTCAGTTCAGGAAAAGATAACTATCAACAACAGTTTCGGTTAACCCAAACAGATCTCAGCTTTAGATTCCTAAACACCCACCACTGATCTAAACTTTGTTATTAATTAGTCAATTATCTAATTATCGTCTATTTTCTAGATTAGTGATTCCCGTCAGCACTGCAGTAATCGAACTTCGCCCTCGAAGTTTAAACGCCAGCAAACTCAGTGACCGCGAACTGATATCGGTCATCAGCTCAGATTGCAATGTTTGGGAACAAGCTGACCGAGTTCTTTACCGCCGTGTCGGTAGATGCCGCCCGTACAGTGATCCTGTCGGAGGGCTGAGCAAATATAACAGACTGAAGGTAATTATTAATGATTCATGTCTGTTTGGCATGATACCTTTCCCTAAACAGCTTAGGAAAAAATATATTAGGTTAGGCTAGTTTTGTTGTTTTTTGTTGGTGGTGGTGGTGGTGGTTTTGTATTGTATTATTATTATGTTACTCTTTTTCGTCTTTTTTTTTTTTCGAAGGGAAACTATAACATCTTTCCAAGTAAAAGCATATATAGTAATCGAAAAAAGCATATTGATTGTGTGGCTAGTGAATTTGAACAAAAAGTTAAGCGGAGAAGAAGCAGAAGAAACGAAACGACTTCGACTTCACAACCCAGACAGAACTGTGATAAATGTTTATCCATAAAGGAAACCGTGCTCAACAATTGCTGCAATTTCACGTTGAGAAAACAAAACAAAACAAAACAAACAAACAAACAACTACAAAAACGGGTGCGTTGAAAGAAAAGCATAATCTACAGACTCGTCGCGAAAGCAAAACTAACACACTCCCAAATTCACAGGTGTAGACAAAATGTTTATTCCACGGAAGCGATCCATGCAACCCCTCACACTGATGCACGTGCTCACTGCATTGTGAAAGTGGATCGTTTTCAGGGCACATCAAAAACCGCTTTACCGCCACTTCAAACTCTCTGGCCACTTGGAAGGAAAGTAGTCCCAAATAAATCACCACGGACGAGTTGTTCGCTTTCTTAACAGCCTCCTCTCTTCTGGCTTCAGACCTCAGTCTGTTCATGAATGTACAAGGGTTGGCAATGGCCGGGACGACTGTTTAAACGAGACTGGCCTGGAAGCTGAAGTTTAATCGGAGTTCTAAACTATGAGAGGGCGCCCCGAAAGAATTAGTTTGTGTTTGACTGTCTCAAACCCTGATTCTGAGGTGGCGCCCTGTCATTGGTCAGAATTCATCCACAGCTTAGTCTTTTGTGAAGGACTCCACCACGGTCTGTGACTCTCAAACAAAAGGAGGCAAGACTGCGCTGGCTCCAAGTGCTGCAGCTTTGAGGGAGGAGGAAGGGGGACGGGTGATGGGGTGGGTGGGGGGAGGCTATTGAGTTGGCATTAACCCTTTTGGCCGAGAGAGTAGGAATGTAACTTGGGCAAGACACTCTCCATGATAATCCATTTTTACTAAGCCCAGATAGTCGGGACAGCTGTTGCCTCCTTTGCTGTTCTGATAGTCACAGTCGGACACGACCTGAAAACTTAACCGCCCCTTGGCCGAGAGAGAGATGTAACTTGGGCAAGACACTCTCCTGACTATAACCCAATTCTAGCCCAAATTGTCAGGACGGCTCAGTGTTGCCTCCTTTGCTGTTCTGATAGTCACAGTCGGACACGACCTCCGACTATCATACATACAACTGAAGGGACTCAGATGTCGGCAGAGAGTTGCAAATCAGTAACAGTAATCAACTAGAATATAAAGAAAAATAATGAAGAAAAGGCAAAACAGCGCTATTTTCACTAAACCGGCCATTTCTGACTGTTTCAGATCTGTTGTGCCTGAACCCCCTTCGTGTGTATACACAAGCAGATTAAATACGCGCGTGAAAAATCCTGTAATCCATGTCAGCGTTCGGTGGGTTATGGAAACAAGAACATTCACAGCAAACACCCCCCCGAACATGGAGTATGGCTGCCTACAAGGCGGGTCAAAAACGGTCATACACGTAAAACCCCACTGTCGCGTGCGACAGTGCAGCGTTGAAAAAAAAAAAAAAGAGAAGGAATTTGGGTCAACTTGACCCCTCGAATACGTCATGATTTTCGCTGTTTGCTTTGTTTTGTTTTTTCTTGTTCCCTTCTTTCTTTCTTTATTTCTATGCGTGCGTGCACATGTGCGTGTGTACGCGCGAATGAGCGTGTGCTCCTTCCCTCCCTCTAGTCAGCTCAGGTTGATGTTTTCTTTTTCTCGTGCATGCATATCTGCCGGTTGTTTAGCTCAACTACAAGTTTGATAAGGACAATTCATACGGAATCTACCTCGACGGGTCAGATCAACTGGGGAAGAACAGTGTGTTTTGCGGGCTTCGCGCCGACGGCCAAGAGTTTCACTTCGACTTGGCTCTAAACACGAACCTGTTGTCCGACGATTTTTGTTGTGGGGTACTGGGGCGGAAATGGAAGCATGCAACGCAGCAAGGAATTGTGGGACCGGAAGAAGAGAGGGACCAACGGTCGTCAACGCCGCACTAGTCACTGTTCCTGCTCCATTCGTTTTGGAGTGAGGGGTTGTTTTTTACCGATTCAGTTCGGGTTTGGGGCCTCCAGTGCCACTACATTTCCTGGGTCCATGTCCGACCAGGAGGTCTGGAATTACGTCCTAGTTCCAGGGATTTAATCTCCCGTATTATTTTTTTTCACGAGCTCTTGAGCTCTGAAGAGTGGTCCGCCATTGTCCTGGACATCCACATCCTTCCCTGCACCCGTGATACCCTGAGACTGTCACAGGGGTGTCCCCAACGTATACAACTGCCGCTTTACACCATCTGTCTACAGAAAGACTAGAACTCCCAGTGGTCGCCTGCATCGTGCGTTGTTTGTGACAAGGACCTGTGTGTTCGGAACTAATGCGAGTCGTACATGGACGGTAGAGGATGCGTGTGTATGTGTGAGAGCAGTGCATAAGAGGGGTCAGTGTACGTGTTCGAGCGAATGTAATTTACTCATTTATTTTTCCCTCATTCCCACTTATGATGTGGCAATTTGAATTAGCGGGTTAGTAAGTTTGGGGAGTGGAGGGGGTATTAAGGGAAATAGTTAGGCCCCACTGCTGTTTTGGTTGTCAGTATATCCGTGTGAGTGAGTGAATAAAGTGTGGTATTGTGTACAAATTCTTGGTGTTGGCTGCATTTAATTGAGCGTGCGAGGATCCGGAGACCCATTTTTTCTTAAATTTTCTTTTATTAGATTGCGCGGGGCCTGTCGGGTTGTAGGTGGTCCTCAACCTCGACCGGTCACGTGACACCCACCCGTGTACATGCGAGTGAACGTGGGAGTTGCAGCCCACGAAGGAAAACAGCTCTGTTCACACTGACACGATGGAAGCGTATCCGACAGTGAAGACCACGAGGATGACCCCAGTTGATAACTTGTGTGGAATGCGGGGCGGTAAAAACACGGTATCTGTTTCAGAAAGAAATATTTTACCGTCAGTCCAGGACTGATGTGCCAGCGCGGCCGCATGCTAATCCAGTGTGTGTGTGTGTGTGTGTGTGTGTGTGTGTGTGTGTGTGTGCGCGCGCGCGCACTGTGTGTGTGTGTTTGTGTGTGTGCGCGCGCGCGTCCGTGTGTGTGTGTGTGTGTGCGTCCACGTGCGCGTGCGTGTGTGTGTGTGTGTGTGCGTCCGATGTGTGTTTGCGCGTATGCGTGTGTGTGCCGGTGTGTGTGTGTTTGCGCGCTTGCGTGTGTGCCGGTGTGTGTGTGTGTGTGTGTGTGTGTGACAGCGTGTGTGTAGTGTGTGACAGTGTTGATAATTTTCTACTTCACCGGCTGTCCTCCTTTCAGGAGCTATTTCAATCACAGACTTATTTTGTTGCATTGCACCAAACAGGTATTTCTGACACATCGAAAATAGGAGAGAGAGAGAAAAAAAACAACACCAAAACAAACAGACTTTGAAACACCCAAACAGGATTTTTTTTTTTCGTGCATGTATATATAGCTTCTGTTTTGTTTTCATCTGAAACATTTTTTTTCAGCACTGCAAAGTTCCTAATACACGGTGACCGGACGATATCCACCAGTGACTGAATTTTTGTCACTCTTTGTCAATGAAATGTTGCTCTCGTCGTGGTTGTACATGTTCACGACTATTTCTTAAATGAAAAAAAAAAGGGGTGGGGGTGGGGAGACAACACACACACACACACACACACACACACACACACACACACACACACATTCGTGACTCTTACCAATGAAACTTTGCTCTTGTGGTCGTACATATTCACTATTTTTCAAATGGCAAAACAAAAAAAAAGACAAAAATAGACCACACACACACACACACACACACACACACACACACACACACGCACTGGCACGCACGCACACACACGCACATGGTGGCAAAACAGCTAGCAGAACTATACTGCGTGTACAGCCCATAGACATATACAGTGGAAACATATATCTCAGAGGCACAGCCAGGAACTACACCTGTAACACCTGCAGCTGGCCCGGAAGCAACACACACCCGGGTGCACAAGCACAGTACACTCAGCCGGCCTGCTCCCCTGAAACTGGTTCCAGACAATATCGCAGAGTGCTCTCTGTACGGTCCGGCGAACCGTTTTAGTTAGTATCTGGAACTAAGTAATGGCCAGCCAGCTTGAACTGGAATGTAAGCAGTTCGGTTCACCTTGAACTGGGAAACTTTAGTTCTGAAAACATCTTTTTTTTTTTTTTTTTAGTCTCAGTCGCTCTGCTCGCCCTTTTCGTTATTTGTTTGGAAGAAACGCGGCTCTCTCTCTCTATTCCTCTCTCAAATACACGTTTGTTTTAAAACACTTTGTTTTAAAATGCCCTGTGTTGACTGACTTACGAATCCAATTTACTCCCCCAAAATATTATATAAATCCATGCTTGTTTCGGTTATGTTTATTAATGGCATCTAACGATGAAAACACCATACGTAGTTTTGCTATGTATCTTTATAAAGCACTGCAATTAAGAGAGACACTCATTTCTTAGATTCACTAATAGTTTGTTGTGAATGACGTTGTATTGTTTATATTACCAATTGCAATGACACATGTAAAACTGTTATTACCCCCTATTCATATGGGGCTATGGCCATAATTGAATAAACCATCTTGAATCTTGAATCTTGAATCTCAAATACACGCACACGAACACACACACACACACACACACACACACACACACACACACACACACACACACACACACACACACACACACACACACACACACACACACACACACACACACATACTGACATACATGCATACACGTCCACGCACGCGGCGCTCGCGCGGACACACTGACACACACAGACACACACACACATTCACACAAAAAAACAAAAACAAAACGACAACAGCAACAACAACAACACTGACATCACCACCATTGACTGAACAACAAGAACACCTATCATCAACAACCAGTACTGTACTGGTCAGGAAAAAAAAATGTCTGGCAAAACCACGTCACGTTCAACAATTAATGCCTCAGCTTACCTGCCAAAGACCGGCCATTCTCTTTCACTAACGCACCCTTCTTCTCTGTCTTCTCTGTCGTGAAATCATCCAGTCCAAAGTAATTACCTCCAGGCTGCCGACTGCCCCGCTTAATGCTCAGATAATGAGGTCATTTCGCAACTGGCGAAGTAGGCGTGGTTTTCTGCTGCCAAACTAACCAATCAGCGGCGAAATATGGACAGTAACTCACAACATGATATGGCTTTAATTAACTACAACGGCGTACACTCTGTGCTCTGTAGAGCTTGAGAAAAATAAATCACGGAAAATACCATATTCATTGCCTTTAGATTAGTCGGCATATTTATGTTACAGATCAAAACAACTGACTTTGATGTATTAATATATTATTATGTTCATCATTCAATTCTCTCTCATACCGTAACGGCACTTCCATAAATTGTTGTTCACGAATGTTGGTGTCATGCAAAACGGCGAAACAAGGCCACAGCGAGTTATAAAATTTAGCGTGATCGCAGAAAATATTGGCCCGTCTTCATGATACGGCTTATTGTGACACAACAAAACACTCACAGTCTGAACACAAGTTGCGTTTGAATTATTGGGGTTCTTGTTTTCTTGAACACTGAGTGAAACAGAATGTGACACAGTAACCCAGTTTTTGCTCAGACGAAACCAGGAGGTTATCACTGGCACGCCCAATCAAGTTATTAACTAGGTGGTCGATACGTAATGCTGATAAGTAGATGGTATTTTATCACTGAAAACAGGCATCTCATATAGCTTGTTTAAAGATTGCTCAGGCTGGGTCAAAATGACACCGAACATAAACATTCCGCCCACAGGCTCTGCTTTCACTACGCCCCCCCCCCCCCCCCACCTCTCTCTCTCTCTGTCTGTCTGTCTGTCTCTCTCTCTCTCTCTCTCTCTCTCTCTCTATATATATATATATATATATATGTGTGTGTGTGTGTGTGTGTGTGTGTGTGTGTGTGTGTATTTCTTTTTATCACAACAGATTTCTCTGTGTGAAATTCGGGCTGCTCTCCTCAGGGAGAGCGCGTCGCTACACTACAGCACCACCTTTTTTTTTTCTTTTTTTTTTTCTTTTTTTTTCCTGCGTGCAGTTTTATTTGTTTTTCCTATCGAAGGATTTTTCTACAGAATTTTGCCAGAAACAACCCTTTTGTTGCCGTGGGTTCTTTTACATGCGCTAAATGCATGCTGCACACGGGACCTCGGTTTATGGCCTCATCCGAATGACTAGCGTCCAGACCACCACTCAACTGAGGCCTAGTGGAGGGGGAGAAAATATCGGCGGCTGAATCGTGATTCGAACCAGCGCACTCAGATTCTCTCGCTTCCTAGGCGGACGCGTTACCTCTTGGCCATCACTGCACTTATATATATATACACACATAATTATGAAGAAGCAGGTATACCTACCTCCCCTCAAAACCTTGCATTTGGTTCCAAACATGTTTCTTGATACAATGAACTGTGGCCACTGAGGCGTCATTAATCAAACCCTTTATCAGCCATTCACCCATGGATCGTTCAAGTTGTTTTGATACTGAGAGAAATGTTGCGATTTCCCCAAACAGGCGGAATGGAGATCTCCCATGCCAGAAACTCAGTCAAGGACGGAGTTAATATACAGTCAACTGGTTGTGGTGGTAGTGTTGTAACTAGGACATTCCCTCCACACACTGAAGCCGTATTCGCATCGCTGGCGTCATCATTTACAGTCAAATGGTTGTGGTGGTAGTGTTGTAACTACGACATTCCCTACACACACTGAAGCCGTATTCGCATCGCTGGCGTCATCATTTACAGTCAAATGGTTGTGGTGGTAGTCTTGTAACTACGACATTCCCTCCACACACTGAAGCCGTATTCGCATCGCTGGCGTCATCATTTACAGTCAACTGGCGTCGGTGGTGGTAGTCTTGTAACTACGACATTCCCTCCACACACTGAAGCCGTATTCGCATCGCTGGCGTCATCATTTACAGTCAACTGGTTGTGGTGGTAGTCTTGTAACTACGACATTCCCTCCACACACTGAAGCCGTATTCGCATCACCAGCGTCATCATTTACAGTCAACTGGCGTCGGTGGTGGTAGTGTTGTAACTAGGACATTCCCTACACACACTGAAGCCGTATTCGCATCACCAGCGTCA
>NC_134886.1:35874429-35904429 GCF_041734735.1 Babylonia areolata
GAAACTGGCATTGTATTGATAAATATGTTGCACCACTTCCGAATTCTTGGCATTTCATAAAACAAGAAATCACTCACTTGTGATGAGAGTAAAATTATGTTCATCACACAGGGTTTGACATTGTATTGAAAATACAGAGCTGCAAGTTTTAATGTTTGGGGAAGACCTTCACATGCGCCCACCATCATTCTGACAACTGATGGGGCAGTTCCAGTTTCTCAAGAAGGGGTCAATGCGTTCAGACAAACCCATATACGCTGAGCCACATCTGCTAGGCAGATGTCTGACCAGCAGCATAACCCAACACCCTTTGTCAGGCCTTGAGTGCATGTAAATGTGTACATATATCAGAGTGTATTACTTCTACAGAATATTGCCAAAGGATAACAACTGTGTTGCCATGCGTTCTTGATCAGTGCCCCAAGTGTGTGCTGTATTTGTATTTGTATTTCTTTTTATCACAACAGATTTCTCTGTGTGAAATTCAGGCTGCTCTCCCCAGGGAGAGCGTGGCGCTACACTACAGCGCCACCCATTTTTTTGTATTTTTTCCTGCGTGTAGTTTTATTTGTTTTTCCTATCGATGTGGATTTTTCTACAGAATTTTGCCAGGAACAACCCTTTTGTTGCCGTGGGTTCTTTTACGTGCGCTAAGTGCATGCTGCACACGGGACCTCAGTTTATCGTCTCATCCGAATGACTAAGGTCCAGACCACCACTCAAGGTCTAGTGGAGGGGGAGATGTTTGGCAGTTCCTGTCCCGTGGAATTTGAGGAAATGATAAAATTTGGGATGAAAGATCTGGTCTCGGGTATTTGTTAATAATTAAATGCAGTTGGCACCTCTTTTTAAATTCATCAGTGGAAGTGGTCCAAGCTAATATTAATGAAAGAAACCAGTCCATAGAAACTGATATACATGGTATGTATTAATTTTGTCATCTGATATGAATTCATCAGTGAAAGTGGTCAAAGCTAATATTAATGAAACAAACCAATCCATAGAAACTGATATATATGGTATGTGTTAATTTTGTCATCTGATATGAATTTATCAGTGAAAGTGGTCAAAGCTAATATTAATGAAACAAACCAATCCATAGAAACTGATATACATGGTATGTGTTAATTTTGTCATCTGATATGAATTTATCAGTGAAAGTGGTCCAAGCTAATATTAATGAAAGAAACCAATCCATAGAAACTGATATACATGGCATGTATTAATTTTGTCATCTGATATGAATTTATCAGTGAAAGTGGTCCAAACTAATATTAATGAAAGAAACCAGTCCATAGAAACTGATATACATGGCATGTATTAATTTTGTCATCTGATATGAATTTATCAGTGAAAGTGGTCAAAGCTAATATTAATGAAAGCAACCAGTCCATAGAAACTGATATACATGGCATGTATTAATTTTGTCATCTGATATGAATTTATCAGTGAAAGTGGTCAAAGCTAATATTAATGAAACAAACCAATCCATAGAAACTGATATACATGGTATGTGTTAATTTGGTCATCTGATATGAATTTATCAGTGGAAGTGGTCAAAGCTAATATTAATGAAACAAACCAATCCATAGAAACTGATATACATGGCATGTATTAATTTTGTCATCTAATCCTTCCGATACTGAATCAATGTACTTCGTTTGTGAGTGCTGAAAGAAACAGCATTTGTATGAGGAATGCTGAGGGTTAAACCGTTGGACTTTCAATCTGAGGGTCTGGGGTTCAAATCTCTGTAAAAAAAAACGTCTGGTGGGTAAAAGGGTGGAGATTTTTTCGATCTCCCAGGTCAACATATGTGCAGACCTGCGAGCGCCTGAATCCCCTTTGTGTGTATACACACACACGCAGAAGATCAAATACAAACGTTAAAGGTCCTGTAATCCATGTCAGCATTCGATGGGTCATGGAAAAAAAACAACAACATAGCTACCTGCCTACCTGGCAGTGTAAATAAAGAAAATGGTCATACACATAAAATGTTACCTGTCTGTATAAATGTGTATGTGTGCTTAACTGACACGTGATTGAATGAAACAGGAGACGAATGATGAGTGCCCAGAAGCAGCTGACAGTCAGCTTTACCCAGGTAGGCAGCCTGTTGTGCAAATGACATTGTGTTTGCAAAGTGCTTAGAGCTTGGTCTCCGACCAAGTAAGGATAAGCCCTATAAAAGTATCCATATCATCATCAAGTTCTGTATTGAAAATGTGGATGGTGTGTAAATAAATCCTACTCCCAGTCCTACAACCAACTAAATGGCCAACAGAAAAGGAAGCTGAAAAGACGTCATAAGAAACTTAGAAAGGAAGGAAGGATATCAAATAGCCACAAACTTTCTCTTTATTGTGTGCTAAACCATTGAACTGAGGAAAAAATAAAGATCCTTTACTGCTGCAGCAAACAGAACTGCAGCTTTATGCACCCACCCATTTCATGTGGCAGTAGCCTTTCATTCAATAAATCAATCGCATTCACACTCACCACACCACAAGAGCCTATATGTATGGACTTATTTTATGTATATGATCATCCAAAAAACATGCATCCAACATTTAAATATACATGCTCACACAACACACACACACACACACACACACACACAGAATGGCATTTACTGAAATAATCTCACATACACAGTCTTCAGATAAAAACATGCACAACAAGATTTGCATGCGCAAACAAACATACACACATATGCAAACACAGATGCATGTATACACTCAGAATCTCTGTCATTCTCTCTCTGTGTCACACACACACACACACACACACACACACACACACACACACAACCATGCTGCCTTGATGTCCGAGTCATCATCCATGCTGTACTGATGTCAGATGTCTGGGTCATAATCCATGCTGTACTGATGTCGGATGTCTGTATATCACCCATGCTGTACTGATGTCAGATGCCTGTATCATCATCCATGCTATACTGATGTCAGATGTCTGGGTCATCATCCATGCTGCACAGATGTCAGATGTCTGTATATCACCCATGCTGTACTGATGTCAGATGTCTGTATCACCATCAATGCTGCACTAATGTCAGATGTCTGTATCACCATCAATGCTGCACTAATGTCAGATGTCTGTATCACCATCAATGCTGCACTAATGTCAGATCTCTGGTTCATCATCCATGCTGCACTGATGTCAGATCTCTGTATCACCATCAATGCTGCACTAATGTCAGATCTCTGTATCACCATCAATGCTGCACTAATGTCAGATGTCTGTATCATCATCCATGCTGCATTGATGTCAGAAGTCTGTATCATCATCCATGCTGCATTGATGTCAGAAGTCTGTATCACCATCAATGCTGCACTGATGTCAGATGTCTATCACCATCAATGCTGCACTAATGTCAGATCTCTGGTTCATCATCCATGCTGCACTAATGTCAGATGTCTGTATATCATCCATGCCGCATTGATGTCAGAAGTCTGTATCACCATCAATGCTGCACTGATGTCAGATGTCTATCACCATCAATGCTGCACTGATGTCAGATGTCTATCACCATCAATGCTGCACTAATGTCAGATCTCTGGTTCATCATCCATGCTGCACTAATGTCAGATGTCTGTATATCATCCATGCTGCACTGATGTCAGAAGTCTGTATCATCATCCATGCTGCACTGATGTCAGAAGTCTGTATCATCATCCATGCTGCATTGATGTCAGAAGTCTGTATCATCATCCATGCTTCTCTAATGTCAGATCTCTGTATCACCATCAATGCTGCACTAATGTCAGATCTCTGGTTCATCATCCATGCTGCACTGATGTCAGATCTCTGTATCACCATCAATGCTGCACTAATGTCAGATGTCTATCACCATCAATGCTGCACTGATGTCAGATGTCTATCACCATCAATGCTGCACTAATGTCAGATCTCTGGTTCATCATCCATGCTGCACTAATGTCAGATGTCTGTATATCATCCATGCCGCATTGATGTCAGAAGTCTGTATCACCATCAATGCTGCACTGATGTCAGATGTCTATCACCATCAATGCTGCACTGATGTCAGATGTCTATCACCATCAATGCTGCACTAATGTCAGATCTCTGGTTCATCATCCATGCTGCACTAATGTCAGATGTCTGTATATCATCCATGCTGCACTGATGTCAGAAGTCTGTATCATCATCCATGCTGCACTGATGTCAGAAGTCTGTATCATCATCCATGCTGCACTGATGTCAGAAGTCTGTATCATCATCCATGCTGCATTGATGTCAGAAGTCTGTATCATCATCCATGCTGCACTAATGTCAGATCTCTGTATCACCATCAATGCTGCACTAATGTCAGATCTCTGTATCACCATCAATGCTGCACTAATGTCAGATGTCTGTATCACCATCAATGCTGCACTAATGTCAGAAGTCTGTATCACCATCAATGCTGCACTAATGTCAGAAGTCTGTATCATCATCAATGCTGCACTAATGTCAGAAGTCTGTATCACCATCAATGCTGCACTAATGTCAGATGTCTGTATCACCATCAATGCTGCACTAATGTCAGAAGTCTGTATCATCACCCATGCTGCACTGATGTCAGAAGTCTGGGTCATCACCCATGCCGCGCTGGGACATCATCATCTATACCATGGTGTGATGTCTGTGCCCTAGTGAACTGCAGCATAAGACACCTCACCCACTAGCGTCACTGTGCTGTGTTTGTGGCAGTGGCGGTGGTGGTGACAGTGGAAGAGCTGGCGGTGCTTTCGGAGGTGACGTCAGTGTCGTCGGCAGTGGCTGGCTCCCACCCTTCCCAGCCCACAAACCAGGGCGGCAGGAAGGTGTAGTCCGACCGTGTGCCCCTGGCTGTCAGCTCCACATCCTGGCCTGGGCTCCACTGCATCAGGTACACCTGTCTGACACCCGCACAGGTCTGTGTTAGTGTTACACACCTGGTGATATATGTGCACAATCATCGTACATACATACTGACACTGTACACACCTGGTCACGCTGATTATTGTGCACAGTGTACGCACCTAGGGTTATTCATACACAGTGTAAACACTTGGAATCATCCACACACAAGCACATATCTGCGGTCGTCATACACATAATACACACTGATTCATCCACACACACACACGTACACACCTGTGGTCATCGACACACACGTACACACCTAGGGTCATCACACAAATATATACTGAGGGTCATCACACGTACACACCTGGGCTCATCACACTCATACACATCACACTCATACACACCTGGAGTCATCACATATGTATACACACCTGGGGTCATCATACACAAACACACCTGGGGACATCACACACATACACACCTGGGGTCATCACACACATACACACCTGGGGTCATCACACACATACACACCTGGGGTCATCACACACATACACACCTGGGGTCATCACACACATACACACCTGGAATCATCACACACATACACACCTGGGGTCATCACACACCTGGGGTCATCACACACATACACACCTGGAATCATCACACACATACACACCTGGGGTCATCACACACATACACACTTGGAATCATCACACACATACACACCTGGGGTCATCACACACATACACACTTGGAATCATCACACACATACACACCTGTGGTCATCACACCTCATACACACTTGGAATCATCACACACATACACACTTGGAATCATCACACACATACACACCTGGGGTCATCACACACATACACACTTGGAATCATCACACACATACACACCTGGGGTCATCACACCTCATACACACTTGGAATCATCACACACATACACACCTGTGGTCATCACACCTCATACACACTTGGAATCATCACACACATACACACTTGGAATCATCACACACATACACACCTGGGGTCATCACACACATACACACTTGGAATCATCACACACATACACACCTGGGGTCATCACACACATACACACTTGGAATCATCACACACATACACACCTGGGGTCATCACACCTCATACACACTTGGAATCATCACACACATACACACTTGGGGTCATCCACAAACACATACACACCTGGGGTAACCCACAAACACATACACATCTGGGGTCATCAACACACATACACATCTGGGGTCATCAACACACATACACACCTGGGGTCATAACACATACACACCTGGGGTCATCCACAGACACAGAGCGTTTGATGAAGGACAGCACCTGGTCAAGGAAGTTGAAGCAGACATGGGGCTGCCAGCCATTGTGTACGTCCTGAAACACAGACACCACCACGCCTTCTGATGTGCATGTACACCGACCATAGTCTGACAGTGATACTGTCATGGACAGACATACTAACCCGAGGTCTACTCACAGATGCCAACCCCTGTCAAGTGTTTGTATTTGTATTTGCATTTGTATTTGTATTTCTTTTTTTTTTATCACAACATATTTCTCTGTGTGAAATTCAGGCTGCACTCCCCAGGGACAGCACATCGCTATAATACAGCGCCACCCATTTTTTTGGTATTTTTTCCTGCATGCAGTTTTATTTGTTCTTCCTATAGAAGTGGATTTTTTCCACAGAATTTTGCCAGGAACAACCCTTTTGTTGCCGTGGGTTCTTTTACATGCGCTAAGTGCATGCTGCACACGGGACCTCAGTTTATCGTCTCATCCGAATGACTAGCGTCCAGACCACCACTCAAGGTCTAGTGGACGGGGAGAAAATATCGGCGGCTGAGCCGTGGTTCGAACCAATGAGCTCAGATTCTCTCGCTTCCTAGGCAGATGCACTCTAGGCCATCACAACACATTGTAGGAACAATCATGAAATTTGGCAGACACATTTTGAATTTGGGAGAACACTCAGACTCTGAGCCGCATCAGCAAACTTGATTTAGCCACGTTCTCTCTTGTTCAGGCAAACGATTAAGCTGACTGGAACCACTCAATGTTGTTTTAATGTTAACACACATGCGAGTGGCTGAGCACCATCACATGAGACCAAGGTTAGTAGTAACTGTCTTGGCCTCATGATCGATAGGTCTAGAGCGTCTGGGTAATGATTTGACAGGAAAGCAATAGCCGAGTGGTTAAAGCGTTGGACTGTCAATCTGAGGGTCCCGGGTTCGAATCACGGTGACGGCGCCTTGTGGGTAAAGGGTGGAGATTTTTACGATCTCCCACGTCAACATATGTGCAGACCTGCTAGTGCCTGAACCCCCTTCGTGTGTATATGCAAGCAGAAGATCAAATACGCATGTTAAAGATCCTGTAATCCATGTCAGCGTTCGGTGGGTTATGGAAACAAGAACATACCCAGCATGCACACCCCCGAAAACGGAGTATGGCTGCCTACAAGGCGGGGTTAAAACGGTCATACACGTAAAAGCCCACTCGTGTGCATACGAGTGAACACAGAAGAAGAAGAAGAAGAAGACAGGAAAGCATGTGACTACGCTATGTAGTTGAAAATGAACTTGTCAGAACAATTTTAACAGTGGCATCACGTCGGAACAAACTGTGATCGAGCGTAAACAAAATGAAGTGAAATCATAACAGCTGGCATCTCTGTCTACCTGAACATGCAAAGAAGATGAATGTGTAGCCAATTTTAATATCTGGAGTGTTGGGGAATAACTGAGAATTCGCGCCTGATGCCAGGCAATGGGCACAGGATGTTTCTTATTGTTTGTGGAAAAATTACTGAGTTTAACCGTACAGCTTTTCAGTTCATATCCTGAGACAAGTGTTTCTAGTTTGGCACAAAGCGTTTATACTACAAGCCAAGTTCATAAGTTCATGTTTAAAAAAGTGGAGTGCCATCTGGAATCTTGTAACTCCTTGCTTCTATCTTTCCCACCTTGCAAGGGGAAGCAATCGTCAATGTTTGGCGATGTGCATTATTGTCCCAGAGTCAAGTCTATCCTTCAGCAAAAGACTGAAATATTCCAAATAAGGGTTTCTGGTCTGTTTTCAGGTCACTGCCATCATCTTGCTATTGATCATTGATGTGCTGCTGCTAGGAACGTTGTCTCTTGGTGCTGTGTCTTCATTGTTCATTCCGTGCTGATCCATGCCATACAGCATGTGTATCGAAACACCTCACCATGATGAGTGAAGCTGGTTCCTGGCAGTTCACAATCTTCAGCGTCAAGTGTGTGTCTTGATCACGAAGGGAAAAACATAGTAATGAGTGCCTGCGATGATCATCAATTTGGAAGACAAAGAGATTTTCTTATTTGGAACGACAGAATCAGACCACATCTTTTATAATTTTAACTTTTTTTTATTTGGTTAATAACATTTTTTTTTTTGAGGGGGGGGGAGGGGGAATATGTGGAGGACATGGGGGTTGGGGGTTAGAACTTGAAATATTCTACCAATCACTGTTTCAATATTTTGAATTCTTAAAGGAAAGAAACTCAATTCCATTCCTAGTGTATTTTAGGATTTCATAAGGATTATAAATATTTAATAACTGTCCTTAAGTAACATAAACAAAGACGTATAGAAAACAGACAGATCTATAAACATACAAGCATCCACACAGGGAAAAAGGTTCAAATGTAATGTGCATTACCACACACACACACTCTCTCTCTCTTTCGCTCAAAACAAAAACACAGACAAAATGTGAACAACACACATAGAACACATATGTGCACCACAAGCAGACACCACACACACACACACTATTACACACTTGATTACACACTTACACAAATACACATGCATGCAAATCTATCACTATGTAGCCACTCAAACAGACACACACCCACACTCATATGGAAGCACAGATATACATACTGACACATGCACTTTCTCTCTCTCATACACACATTCATATGGTTTGACACACTGACACACAAGGTTCTCACAATTACAAACACACACACACACACACACACACTACCTGAGTGAAAGATGGAATGTCCTGAGTTAGGAAGTCCTGCAGACCGTGTACCACGCCCTCATCATCACGGAAACCACTGACTATCTTTCTGATTCCTAACAGAAAGCTCTGCGCCCACCACTTCAACAGCTTGAATCTGTCACACACACACACACACCCACACCCACATTTGAATTAATTCATGCTGTTTAGTTCCCCCTGAAAACAGAGTATGACTGCCTACATGTCGGGGGTAGAAACGGTCATGCACGTAAAAGCCCACCTGTGAATAAATTATGACAAGACAAGACAAGACAAAATCTTTATTATCGAGGGTAACAGATAAGCAAGTAACATGCTTTTTTACATCCAGCCCTCGCCCTAAAGAGGGAGTAAAGCTAAAAAAGCGAAAATCAGCACAAAATCAAAACACAATCAAAATACACCATTATTTCACCATTCAAAGCCATTCCACAAAAGGAAGAAGAAGAGAAGAAAAGAAAAAATCATGAAACACACACACACACACACACACACACACACACAAACGCACACAAATGCACCCACTCAAGAGAGAGTGAGAGGGAACCCACAAATTGTCAAAAGCAATGTTGGATTTCAGGTGACGTCAATTTTTGTGAATAGTGAACAAGGAAGTCGCAGCCCACGAATGAAGAAGAAGATGCTGTTTAGTGTCTAGCCAACCAAAAAGGTCACCTTAAGTGATGATATATCAATGATACAATATCCAAAGATATGTCAGTAACGCAATGTCAATATGAAGATGTGTCAATAGCATCATGTCGAAATGACATGCCAGTAACACATTGTGCAAGTGAAGACGAGTCAATAACACAATGTCCAACTGAACACATGTCAAATGACATAATGTCAAAATGAAGATTTATCAGTAATACAATGTTTAAGAGAGGATATATCAATAACACAACATGGAAAAAAATAAGACATATCAATAACACAATGTACAAATGAAGACAGCAATGTCACAATGTCCAAACGTAGAATTTCAGTGATACAATGTCTAAGTGATAAGTCAATAACAAAATATCCAAGAGAAGAAATGTCAGTCACACAATGCTTAAGTGAAGACATAACAAATAACATAATGTCGGTGTGAAAACACATTAATAACACAATGTCCAGGTTAAGACAAGTGAAATAACATAATGTCCATGTGAAAACATGACAAATAACATAATGTCCGTGTGAAAACACATTAACAACACAATGTCAAAGTGAAGACATGACAAATGATGTAACGTCCGTGTGAAAACACATTAACAACACAATGTCAAAGTGAAGACATGACAAATGATGTAACGTCCATGTGAAAACACATTAACAACACAATGTCCATGTGAAGACATATCAAATAACATAATGTCAAAGTGAAAACACATTATCAATACAATGTCCTAGTGAAGACACGTCAAATAACATAATGTCCAAGTGAAAACACATTTACAACATGATGTCTGAGTGAACACTTGTCAAATAACATAGTCCAACTGAAAACATGTTAACAACACAATTTCCAAGTGAAGACATGACAAACAACAAAATGTCCGTATGAAAACACATTAACAACACAATGTCCAAATGAAGATGTGAAATAACAAAATGTCCAAGTGAAAACACCTTTACAACACAATGTCCAAGTGAAGACATGTCAAATAACATCACGTCCAAGCGAAAACACACAAACAACACAATGTCCAAGTGAAGACGTATGGATTAGCATAACATCCATGTGAAAACATCTCAACAGCACAAAGTCCAAGTGAAAACACGTTAACAACACAATGTCTAGGTGAAGACATGTTATTAACACTATGATTAAACATCATCCCATTACATGATAATGTCGTGCACACTAACTGCATTGTGAACTGACATGAAATGTCAAATAAGGCCATGTCCAAGTAAACTAATCTCATTATCACTATGATTAAACATCATCCCATCAGATGACTATGTCATGCTCGCTGACTGCCTTGTGATGAACTGGCATCATACTAGCGTCCCCACCTTTTGAAGTTGTGCCACTGTCTGGAGGTGTGCATCTCACGAGTGGTTTTCAACTCAACGTACTTGTTGTCACCTTCCATACTGCTGTCCCATGCATCCACTTCTCCACCGTACACTGTCAACACACAACTTTCAATATATATATATCTATATATATCTACAAGGCCCTCTCAGATATATATATATATCTATATATATAGTGGAGTGATGGCCTAGAGGTAACGCGTCTGCCTAGGAAGCGAGAGAATCTGAGCGCGCTGGTTCGAATCACGGTTCAGCCGCCGATATTTTCTCCCCCTCCACTAGACCTTGAGTGGTGGTCTGGACGCTAGTCATTCGGATGAGACGATAAACCGAGGTCCCGTGTGCAGCATGCACTTAGCGCACGTAAAAGAACCCACGGCAACAAAAGGGTTGTTCCTGGCAAAATTCTGTAGAAAAATCCACATCGATAAGAAAAACAAATAAAACCGCATGCAGGAAAAAATACAAAAAAATGGGTGGCGCTGTAGTGTAGCGACGCGCTCTCCCTGGGGAGAGCAGCCCGAATTTCACACAGAGAAATCTGTTGTGATAAAAAGAAATACAAATACAAATATCTACAACGGCCTTGCAGATGACCGCAACAGATGGAGAAGCACTCTCAAGAATCAGCTACGGATTGGTGAGGACAAACTGTCAGCTGCTGCAGCAGTAAAGCGAGCTCGCAGAAAAGGGACGGCAGCCGACAGACCAGCATCAGCTCACACATGTGATCGCTGCGACAGAGACTGTCTCTCTCGCATCGGTCTCTACAGTCACAGGTGACGCTGCTTGGTCCAAGCAGACAGCCCAATTAGACATTAGGTCGGATATACTCTATCCATGGTCAGCCATGACCGACGGAGGCCTACTATATATCTACATATCCCTCTCCTCTCTCTCTCTCTCTATATATATATATATATGTGTGTGTGTGGGGGGGGGGGGGGTAGTGACACGCTTGTGAACACATATCTTTGAGGGTGTCACACTACTGAACACACATCTTGTGTGTGAACACACACCTTTCAGTGTGACACATTTATAAATGCAGTTTTCTCTCAGTACAGCACACTTCAACAAGCTGTGAACACACATAATTCAGTGTGACACACTTTTCATCATACATACATCCTTCAGTGCTTCACATGTCTGTGTTTCCAAGTAGATATCGATTTTTCTTCATGCATGAAAAGAAATCATATCAATTTTTGTTTAAATATCAGTATATAATAACTGAAAAAAAAAGTATAAAGCACACAAGTCAAAGAAAACTTTTTTTTTCCCCACTGTTAGAAACAAGCTTCTGTCAAATTGAAAGTTGTTTTGGAAAGTGAGCGCTTCCACCCATGCCAGCCCATACCACTGGTTAAATACCCAGGAAAATTTTAGAGTCATGTTTATTAAAGTTTCAACCTTCTCCTATCTTTATTGTGAAATTTATCTAATGAAATGATTAGAAAATTACCAGAAAATCCATAATAATAATAATAATAATAATGGATACTTATATAGCACACTATCCAGAAATCTGCTCTAGGTGCTTTACAAAAACGCTTTTGATAACATAAAACATTATATCTATGTTACATACACACACCAAAATGTGACCACACACACACACACACACACACACACACACGCACGCACGCACGCACGCACGCACACACACACTGCATACATACATTTTAACATACATGTGTATCTAACAGCTACCCTAACACATACACACACATAGGCAGGCACATACTTACATAAACACACGTACACACAATACACATTCATATACATGCATGTAGTTGTGGGCCTGCCACAACTGAACTTATTGCTGAGGGAAAAGGTGAGTTTTGAGACGAGATTTAAAAGATGCAAGGGAATCAGAATGACGGAGGTTATCAGGGAGCTTGTTCCACGTCTTTGGCGATTGAAAAGAAAACGATCTGTGTCCATAGGTCTTACTTCTGACGTGAGGTATCCTGAGAAGTCGAGTATCAGAGGAAGAACGGAGCTGGCGAGACGGGGTATAGATATGGATGAGTTCAGAAAGATACTTTGGGCCAGATCCGTTGACTGCAGAAAAGGTCAGAGTGGATAGCTTATAGTCTATTCGATCAGAAACAGGCAACCAGTGGAGAGACTGAAGGAGAGGAGAAACATGGTCAAATTTAGAAGCTCTGCAAATGAGTCTGGCAGCGTTATTCTGAATTCGTTGGAGTCTGTCTAACAGGTATTTGGGAAGGCCGGCCAAAAGAGAGTTGCAGTAATCCAATCTTGAGAGAACCAGAGAGCATACAAGTGTCTTGGTTGCATCGGTTGAGAGATAGTGGCGGATAGAGCTGATTCTACGCAGTTCCAAATAGGCAACTTTACAGATATTCAAAATGTGCTGTTGGAAGGAAAGAGACTGGTCCAGGATTACACCAAGACTGCGAACAGAGGGAGAAAGTGAAACAGGTGTGCTATTGATCAGAACAGAGTCAGGAAAGGAAGGATGTTGACGAAACTTCTTTGGACAGGTTATCATAAATTCAGTCTTATCATCATTTAATTGCAGCTTGTTGAGAGTCATCCAGTCCTTTAGGCCAGCAATGCACTCCTGTGTTTGAGTCACCAGTGCATCAAATTCAGCTATGGAAGCCGACTGATAAAGTTGTGTGTCATCAGCAAAGCTGTCATGCGACATCGCATGATGACTGATGACATCCGACACAGGAGCCGCATACAGCACGAAAAGAACAGGACCTAGGACGGACCCTTGACAAAAACTCCAGACAGTCCAACTCTCCTCACAAAAAGCCAGCATGAAAGCAACATAGTGGGTGTGGAGTGAGAAACTGTTTTGCTCACAAATCATAACCCATGAAAATAAACCAAAACTGATTTGTTTTTCTTTCCGATTTCAACACTTCTTACGGAACGGAAACAGGTGTGAACAACACAGACGTAAGGAATGGGGACAGGTGAAACAAAACGGACCTGTGAAGTGGAGACAGGTGTGAACAACACTGCCTGTGGAGTGGAGACAGTTGTGAACAAAACCTATCTTAGGACTGGGGGTGGAGACAGGAGGTGTGAACAACACTTACCCAGAGAATGGGAGTGGAGACAGGTGTGAACACACTTACCTAGAGAATGGGAGTGGAGACAGGTGTGAACACACTTACCTAGAGAATGGGAGTGGAGACAGGTGTGAACAACACTTACCTAGAGAATGGGAGTGGAGACAGGTGTGAACAACACCTACCTTGAGAATGGGAGTGGAGACAGGTGTGAACAACACTTACCTAGAGAATAGGAGTGGAGACAGGTGTGAACAACACTTATCTTGAGAATGGAAGTGGAGACAGGTGTGAACACTTACCTAGAGAATGGGAGTGGAGACAGGTGTGAACAACACCTACCTAGAGAATGGAAGTGGAGACAGGTATGAACAACACTTACCTAGTGAATGGAAGTGGAGACAGGTATGAACAACACTTACCTAGTGAATGGAAGTGGAGACAGGTATGAACAACACTTACCTAGTGAATGGAAGTGGAGACAGGTGTGAACAACACTTGCCAATAGAATGGGAGTGGAGACAGGTGTGAACAACACTTGCCAATAGAATGGGAGTGGAGACAGGTGTGAACAACACTTGCCAATAGAATGGGAGTGGAGACAGGTGTGAACAACACTTACCTATAGAATGGGAGTGGAGACAGGTGTGAACAACACTTACCTAGAGAATGGGAGTGGAGACAGGTGTGAACAACACTTGCCAATAGAATGGGAGTGGAGACAGGTGTGAACAACACTTGCCAATAGAATGGGAGTGGAGACAGGTGTGAACAACACTTACAGATAGAACAGGAGTAGAGACAGGTGTGAACAACACTTACCCAGAGAATGGGAGTGGAGTCAGGTATGAACAACACTTACCTAGAGAATGGGAGTGGAGATAGGTGTGAACAACACTTACAGATAGAATGGGAGTGGAGACTGGTGTAAGCAACACTTACAGATAGTGGTGAACAACACTTACCAATAGAATGGGAGTGGAGACTCGTGTAAGCAACACTTACATATAGAATGGGAGAGGAGACAGGTGTGAACAACACTTACATATAGAAATGGAGTGGAGACAGGTGTGAACAACACTTACAGATAGAATGGGAGTGGAGACTAGTGTGAACAACACTTACATATAGAATGGGAGAGGAGACAGGTGTGAACAACACTTACCTAGAGAATTGGAGTGGAGACAGGTGTGAACAACACTTACCTAGAGAAAGGGAGTTGAGACAGGTGTGAACAACACTTGCCAAGTGAATGGGAGTGGAGACAGGTGTGAACAACACTTACCTAGAGAATGGGAGTGGAGACAGGTGTGAACAACACTTACCTAGAGAATGGGAGTGGAGACAGGTATGAACAATACTTACCAAGTGAATGGGAGTGGAGACAGGTGTGAACAACACTTACCAAGTGAGTGGGAGTGGAGACGGGAGCGGACGACACTGCAGAACCCCTCGTTGTTGTTGACCGCTCTGTCTGTGTCAGGTTTGCCTCCCTCCTGCTCTGACAAGGCAGAGTATTGGATTCCATTTGACTTACAGAACTTTTCAGTTACATACACACACACACACACACTCAAACACACAAGTCTAAAATGGTGTTGACCACTGAAATCTGTCCTGGGAATGTTTAACCCACCCAGTCCTAGGGAGTTTACAGCCTTGCAGGCTTCCATGCCATATTCATGCAAAAAAATGCAGAAAATGTACAGTTTTTCCTCCAAATTACCTGTGGATACATAATAATAATAATAATAATGATGGATACTTATATAGCACACTATCCAGAAATCTGCTTTAGGTGCTTTACAAAAACGCTTTTGTTAACATAAAACATTACATTTATGTTACATACACACACCAAAATGTGACTACCCCCCCCCCCCCCCCCCCCCCACACACACACACACAATGCATACATACATTTTACATTTTAACATACATGTGTATCTAACAGCTACCCTAACACATACGCACACTTAGGCAGGCACAAACTTATATAAACACATGCACACACAATACACATTCATATACATGCATGTAGTTATGTACACATACATATATGTATACACACATAATCAAGCACAGCTAACGCAAAGGAAGTGGACCTGCCACAATTGAACAGGAATACTGCAGAAATTAGTTCCCTTTGCTTGCGGTTCATGCATCATATATATATATATATATATATATATATATATATATATTACATATATATATTATAGGAATGTGAAAAACAATATATATGAATGTGAAAAATGTTTTAATGAGATGAATTTTGACGCCAGAGCATTGCTCGGACACAGAGATAAATGAGTTAACGGACAGTAACAAAATCAATAGTAATGAAACTTGTCTGAGATCCGAAGCTAGCAATACCATGAAAAAAGTGAATACAAATAGTGGGTTTGAGTCCAGAAACGTCTTTTTTTTTTCTTTCTTTTTTGGTCAGACAATGAAATTCAGAAAGAAGTAAAGAAAATTAATTGAATCATGAACAGAAACAAAGATTCGCACTGTAACACAGTGGTCAAAGATAGAAAGAAAACGACAAAAAAATCAATCAAACCATGAAAAGAAACCTAGATTCACGCTGTAACACAGTGGACAAAGCTGACTTGAGCGGTACCTGCAGAGACGTACTGCTCAAACTTCCAGCCCCAGTAGCTCATCTCCTTCTGGCGAGGGGTCATCTGTGCCTCCTGACGTCGCTTCCTCTCCGTCTCAAACTCACAGAGGAAGTAGGTCCCACGGTATTTGGTGATGGCAATTTTCCAGTCGTCCTGACGCTCATAGGGAGTGCACAGCAGTTTGGTCAGCAGGCCTCGCCAGCACACAAAGTCAGTGTTCAGGCTACAACACAAAGTGCGTGTTCAAGCTGTGTACAACACAAAGTGCGTGTTCAGGCTGTGTACAACACAAAGTCAGTGTTCAGGCTGTGTACAACACGTTCAAGCTGTGTACAACACAAAGTCAGTGTTCAAGCTGTGTACAACACAGAGTCAGTGTTCAGGCTACAACACAGTCCTTGTTCAGGCTACAAAACAAAGTCCATGTACAGACTGTGACACAAAGTCCATGTACGGGCTGTGCCACTAAGTCCTTGTTCAGGCTACAAAACAAAGTCAGAGTGGCACTACCATACACTGATCACTGCCTGCACTGTCAGTGCTAGATTATAAGCCATTCTCTCTGACAGTGACATCCTCACTCAGGTTTTGATACATATATTTTTCCTGATCTGTTTTGTTTATCTCTGATTGAGAGTATGCTGATCTGGAAAGCCTTAGGCTTGTTTTTGTGTCTCCAAACACACACACACACACAAACACATTTGACATCCATCAATGATGTGTGTGTGTGTGTGTGTGTGTGTGCGCGTATGTGTGTGTGTGTGTATAATGTATACAAACATAGTTAGAAACTGGGCAACACATATTAAAAATTTAATGTGCTAAGCCCTCCATCAATTCAGTGACAACTGTTATCATAGGATTCAGACTGAGTAAGCCAAACTTCTGCACTGAAGACTATTACAATATTCTTCAAGTGACTGATGTAATAAGTCTTCTGACATATCAAATGAAATGATAAAATAAAATAAAAAGTTGACAGGAATTTACCACAGACAGCACTTGAAAGGAAGCTGAGAGAGAAGGACAAACTGAAACAGGTCACCAGGACAGCAGAGCACAAATGTACACATAATTTTGGACAATGTTTCTTTATATTTCATAATAATCTATCATGATAATCATTATAATCTATGTTATTTGACTTGTGTTAAATCAAACTTATACTGTATTTTCTAAACACCAGATAAGATCAAGTATGGGTGTAATCCTAACAGCCCGGTGGTTACAGTGATGGACTTGTTATCTGAAGGACTTGGGTTTGATCCCCACAGCACCTGGTGGATGACAGGTGGAGATTTTTCCTATCTTCCAGACCAACAGATGTACAGTACATCCTGCTTGTGCCTGATTCCCCTTTGTGAGTATCCTACAAATGCTGAAGATCAAATTAAAAATCATGTAGTGTAAATGGGACTAATCCATATCTCAGAGTTTGATGGTTATCAACACTATCAGTGTTGCTTACACTAGCATGCACTTCAAAAAAAGGTCAAGAATACAGAGTACTTTTGAACTATCAACTACTCTAAATATGAACAGAAGGGTAATGGGCACTTCCCGTACTAAGCCGATTCATGAACGAAATAAACTCCTGAGCTTCATTGATCTTAAGTCTTCAATGACTGATCCTTAATGTACACAACAGCACCAAGTATAATGAGAATCATAAAAAAGTTGAAGTTAGTCACTGACTCATTCTTCCATTACACAGTCAACATCAACCTTTTTGTGATTTTTTTTCTTTTGAGAAGTTTGTTATCATTTTGGGGAAAAAAAAGTACAGACAGAATAATCAACAAATGATTGTGGTCACTCCATGGAAGGAAGAAAGGACCTGCTGATGGCTGTCACGGTTATGTATGCTAGGTGTTTTCAGGTTTCTATTTAACTTACTGAATGCTGACACACATAACTAGATCTTTAAGTTTAATATGGGTACTTGACCTTCAGCATGTGTCTACGCATGAAGGGGGTTCAAATATGGTTTGGTCTGTTGACCTGTTCACCATTCACCCACCAGGTACACTGTAACCTGGAATCAAACTCGAACAGTTGGGCCACTGCACTTGTGTGATATAAACAAGGAGAAGACGATGTTATAATAATGCTCAGTACCTATCAATGGTGGTGACTGCGTCGCCTGAGATCCCTGATGCCTGCTCTTTGTTCAGCTTCAAAGAGAACTTGGTCCTGTTCCTCATCACCCAGCGCAAAAGGTCATCCAGATATTCTTTGACAGTCTCATCCTTCCGTACCATGGTGGCATACCCCCGACGTAAGTCAAAGCCAGGGTCAGCCTGGGCTGGCTTCACGTAGAAACGTAACTGTCGTCTGTCGTGGTGAAACGCTCGCACGGCGTCTTGACTGAAGCTGCCAACTTCCATTGGCTTCCGAAAGTGGGGAAACCGCCGATCGTACTTGTTGGTGTCCACAGAGAGGCGAAAAGTGGCACCATGGCGTGGCGCAGGTTTGTCCTCAAGCCTGGCACTCTTTACTTTCGCTTCACCACCAATTCTATCATCAGGATTCGATTGCACATGCTGTCGTTTCATCCTGTGTGATGTATCTGGCAGACTGGATTCTGACAGTGGCCTCCCCTTGAGGGGCAAAAACTCTCCTTGTTTCTTTCATCGTCCATCCCTCATTCAGATGGGGAACTGAAGAACCAAATTCAAAATAATTTTGTGACAGAGCGCAAACAAACCAACCAAAATGTATGATTCTGACAACACAACAAACAAACAAACAAACAACACACAAAAAACCGCCAGCGCAACAATCCCCCCTACTGAAATGGACAGAAAATTTCTTGTCAGAAAGAACACAGGTAGTTAGAATTGGAGAAAAAATGTCAACAAATGAAAATGTTGTTAGTGTATACCACAAGGTAGTATACTTGGCCCAGTGCTTTTATACAATATACATAAATGACCTTCCTGAAAGTATAGAAAGCAAATGCAAAATATTTGCTGATGATATTAAACTTTACGGCAATGCACAAAATAATAATACACTACAAAAGGACTTATATAAGTTACAAGACTGGACTGATAGACGGAATCTATATTTTAACGTATCAAAGTGTAAAGTAATGCACATGGGAAGAAAAAAATCAAGAAAACAAATACCATATGATAAAAGAAGACACCACTCAGGACACTGAAAAATGTCAAAGTGAGAAAGACCTTGGCATAATTTTTGATAATAAACTGTCTTTTGACGTACATATACAGAATATAATAAATAAAGCCAACCAGATGATAGGAATAATTAAGAGAACATTTACCTATTTAGATAAAGATATATTTCTTAAACTGTATAAAGCATTACTTAGATCACAAGTGGAATATGGTAATATTGTGTGGCACCCATACCTCAAGAGACAGTTTATAGCTATAGAAAGGGTGCAAAGATGAGCAACTAAAATATTAAAAGAATGCAAATCTATGACCTATCAACAGAGACTTATATACTTAAATCTGCATTCATTAAAGGGAAGAAGGCTGAGAGGGGATTTAACTGAAACATACAAAATGTTAAATTGCTATAATGAAGTCAATGTGAATAATATTTTTAGAATGTCAGATTATGAGAGTACAAGAAATTCAATGGTGAAAATTTGTAAAGAGCACTGTAATACTAACCTAAAGAAAAATTCATTAGCTAATAGAATTGCACAAATATGGAATGCACTACCAATCGAAACTAAACTTGCACAAAATACTAATGTGTTCAAAAATCTCCTTGACACGAACATCAATTTAAAAGAAAAATTTACTGACTTTGATGAGTGATTTACAGAACATGTAAAAGAAAACATTTGTATCCCACAAATAAAAGGAGACCGATATTGATGGGGACATAAAAAAAGGCCATCAGGACTAGGCAATCAAATGCCAGTCCCTACACTACTGCTACTACTACTGCTACTAGTACTACTACTACTACTTCTTCTTCTTTCTTTCTTTTTCTTTCCTTTATTTTATTTTTATTATTTTTTAAATTCATGATTAAGTTTTACCCAGTTTATCTTCCATCACAATCTCTCACATCGACATCTTCTGCATTTGTCTATAGAAAGAATGTGTACTTCATCCAATTCGTTGAATGCAATAATTGAGGTCTACATTAGAACACTGGTTAGGTGAGTCAGCACGAACTTCAGGGTACAGATTCGTCTGAGACTCCTTCTTCAGCTCAGCTGTGTGCAGTCACGTAGGCCGCTTGCTTCCCTGCACCGGAAGTTTTTGCCGAGTGCCGCAATGGCGGGCGTTCTAACAGGAAAGTCTTGGATAGATTTTTGGACAAAAAACTATCACTTACCTCCTGCATTTGATCGTGAACATGCAGCGCATGATGTCAGCACTCCAGTTTGTATCAATCTTAAATCAGTGGTGGGACTTGTGAATCCGGTGAGTGGGATTAATGCTCGTTGTCAACCACAACAATCTCTCGCTCTTGTCAGAACTTGTCTGGAAACGTGCACGAAGTATGGAATCACTGTAATTTAACTTGCATCAAATGTTTTAAACAAGGCATCGATTTGTAAGAAAGAACAAGCTCCATACACACTTCTCTCATCTTGATTGTGTGTGTTGCTGTGCGCGCGCATGTGTGTGTGTGTGTTTGTGTGTCACTGTGTGCTGTGTAATGTGTGTGCGTGTGTTTGTGTGAGTGTGTATATATACGTATGAGAGTGTGTGCGTGCATGCATGCACGTGTGAACATGAGTGTGTATGTGTGAGTGTAGAAAAAATATACACAGTTTACACAAGACGCCAAAGCCAGTATTTTTGTTTCAACTTGCTCTTGTTTTGTGCAAGAAAATAAGTTGTATTGTCATTTGTTATCACTATCAGTTGAAACATGCAATGCTTCTTTAGTTCATTGGACACTTTTTTGCAGATTGACTCTTTGAGTTCCAGAACTATTTGTAATTTTTGCAAAATAATAATGAACTTATAAAAACAAAAACAACAGATATTAAAATAAAGTTTAAAAGTATGTAGAATTATGTTCTCTTGAAGGAAAATGAATGTAGAATATAACTATCATATGTTCAATATTGACAGGATGAGTTAACTCCCATTCAGGTGAAGATAACAAAGTTTGTTTTTAGAAAACAAACAAAATGTTTCGGAAAAAAAGAAGAAGAGGAAAATTCAAGTCTGTTTATTTTATGGGTGGAACACTGGAAGGGATGTTTTTCTCCACTTCTAAACATAAACATTGTACATAAACACTCAAAGTTCCAACGCACCCACATACACCCGCCATCACACCCACCCACAAACAATTTCACACATTATTGCAACACAAAAGCTCACTGTAAACAATATTTCTGCTTGAAGCTATGATCTGGAGGGTTTCATAGTAAATGACCCCCCCCCCCCCCCCCCCCCGCCCCCCGCACCCCCCAAATAATCATTTCAAGCTAAAAATATGGCATTTTTTCCATACCCACTTCCAACACATTCCCGCCCCATACCTGTCAATGTACCTTGTAGCATGTACATCATCATCAGAATAATCAGACTCACTTAGATCGATTGACACAACTTTCTTTCATTTTCTATTACAGTTTCATAGTTACTGTTGCTGACGTTGTATGGATTCTCAAACAAAATTATCACTACCTTTTCTGTACTGTAAGTTCTACTATTCTAGCAGCTATGTTGACATGCTCAACAACTTTTCACTTTACAAAATGCCAAAAAAAAGGGCATAAAAATTAAGCCAAAACTTGCTCAGATATTGCTTCAAACATGCATCAAGGCAGTTGCCATTTGTAAGAAAGTGAGCATACTTGAGTGACTGGCTGGATTGTTGATAATGTAGTTACCCCTTAAGCTCGGATATATCTATATCTGCTTTCGGAAGTGAAAGGCTTAAGGAATATTGATCCATGCTTACATACCTTATTTGTTTCAAATGTTATCATAAATCTGGTTGTGTTCTTGGTTGTTGTTTTCTGAAATCATCCATGCACCAAACAGAGTCACATGTGAATCCTGATCTTGGAATCTTGTGTGTGACCAGCAACCCCAGAACAAGGTGTCCTATCAGCTGGCAGTAAGTCTCTACGATGCAGGCTTCAAGCAGTTCTTTGGCAGGCAGTGGCTGGGGCCTGTCATGGAGGGCAAGGGCAGTGGAGGATCCAAACTGCAGTACAACACGGTCAGTTGTTCTCACCACCAGCCCTCCTCTTCTACACTTGTCTCTGTGTGCCTTTCAGTGTTATGGCCATTATCATTGTTATTATTATCTCATCATGTACGATATTAGAATTATTATTTTCATTATTATGGTGATTATCAGCATCGTCATGACATTGTATAGGATTTTATAACATCATTTTCATGTTTAATTCAAAGCCTGGCTCAGACTCAAAGAGTGTGAAAAAATCACCAATAACTGAGATTGTAAATGTTCCAAGCGTTATTTTTAAATTAAAAAAGAAAGAAAAAAGGATTTCGCACTTTCTAAAGATTTTAGTGTGATAAAATTTATGTTAAAAAAATTGGTGTCTTTAAAAATAATTCTTGGTTGATCATAAAAGTATTGATGATTATTTGTTGCTTTTTGAAAACAGTCAATAAAATAATTTGAAATGAAAAGCTGTTATCAACTGGTTTGGAGGGTAAAAACCAAGACACCCCCCACCCCCCTAAAAATCAACAGCATTAACAAGGATACCCCATAATCTATAATTGTAGAAACATGCTGAGTGTGTTTTGACTTCACTCATTGCATCTTTTCTTGCACTTTCAAAATCTGTAAACTGATGATTGGCTTGAACAGTGAAAATGTGCATCAAAATACTCTGCTAATTTCTAGCTCTAATACCCCCTCTCCCCCCCATAAAAAAACAAACAGAAGACACTTGAGAATGTAAAGAACATGTAATCAGAGGGGGGGAAATTTGCAAAAGTTTTGTCACATAAATTGCACAAGTATAATGTATGTCACTTGAAATAGGTAATTTGATGGCAGATCATCTGTGTGATAATACGTTTATGTTGGCAGTATATGCACTCTCTCATAAACATGGACGTACCTGGTGGGTTTTCTATTCATGCGTGTGACATTTTTGTCGGCAGTATGTGTACTTCCACACCAGCATCAGCAGCAGACAGATGGCAGTGGTGGTGGAAGTGGTGGCTCACACCATCGCTCCGGACGGTCGCCCTCGCCCGGTGGGCTGTGGCTGGACCCTCTTGCGCCCTTTTGCTTCCGAAGAGGAACTGCCTGACCTGACACGTGGACCCTCCCCACCCACGCAAAAGTAAGTTAGAAAATTGTGTCCACATACTACTACTACTACTAATGATGGTATTTATATGCGCTGAATCTTGTGCAGAGACAAATCTAAGTGCTTTCACATCAGTCATTCACACGCATGCATAACTCTAAAACGGAAGAAATTGAAGACAAGGAAGAGGTAGGGGAGGGAGGCTATCTTGTGAAGAGGTGGGTGTTAAGGCCAGACTTGAAAGAGCTGAGTGCTGAGACCTGATGAAGCAAAAGAGGAAGTTAATTCCAAATACAAGGTCCAGAGACAGAGAAAGAACAGCGGCCAACAGTCGAGTGTTTGAATCTGGGTATGCATAAACGGAGTGGATCTGAAGCCGATCGTAGAAAGCGAAATGGATTGTAGAGGTGAAGGCAGCCACAAAGATAGGAAGGGGCCGATTTGTGAATACATTTATAACAGAGTGCTGATCTTATACTTTATTCTGTGTGAGAGAGGGACCCAATGGAGATGTTGCAAACTAGGGGTGATGTGCTCAGATCTTTTCTTTCTGAGGATGAGTCAGGCAGCAGAGTTTTGTATGCACTTAGGAGACTGAATGGATGAAGCATGCAAACCAGACAATAGGGAGTTACAGTAGTCAAGGCGAGAGAGAATGAGAGAAACGACAAGTCTAGATGTTGCGTCGGTGGACAGGTATTTTTGAACGGAACTGATGCGTCGCAATTGACAGTAGCAGGATTGACATGTCTGACTGATCAATTTTTTCATGGACAGTGTTTTGTCAAGGACACCGCCAAGGTTCCTGACTTAGATACCCTGACAACCCAATGTAAAAGTGAGCAGGGAGCCCCTCTCCCCACATTTTACTCACAACATTTTTTTTTTTTTAATAGAACTATTGTAAGGTGCATGTTATAGTTGCACTGCTGGGAAATCTATCAGTGTACTCCTTTTCCTTTACATCTGTGGATCCAGGGCAGTAGTACATCCACATCAGTTTTTGCAGATGGAGGTTGCTCATTGTCTTTTGCAGGTTTTCACTTCTCGTCTCTTTTTTTTAATAACTTTCTTTTTTTTCTTTGTTAAAAAAAACACCCCCAAAAACACCGGAATATGAGTGATCACAGTTGTGTCTGACTCAGGTCACTATCTTTAATGCTCTTTCTGATGATGTGTAATTGTCAGTTTTATACAGATATGTTATGAAAGGTGTAGTTGATAATTAATGTTAAGATTTTTTTAATATCAAAAAGCAGGTACATTTTTTTCTTTAATTGCTCTGTGCTAATGGATTGATTTTTATAATTTGAGAAAATAAGTTATAAATCTTGAAGCTAAAAAAAAAACAATAAAAAGATATTGTTTTGTTAAGAAGTGTCTTTAATACAGGAACTGCCTTTTAAAAATTTATAATGATAAATCTGTAGTGAGTTTCTTATTTGGAAATAGTATTTCTTTGTGTGTGTGTGTGTGTTTTTTTTTGTTTTTTTTTAAAGGGTTATTCTATTTCACTGTGTGATTAATCAACATGCTGTGTTTTATTACATCTGTGTTTTTATTCAGCTGAAAATGTTTTACTCTTTGACCTTTTGGCTGGGCCATTGTCATGTTCATGTGTTCGTAGGACTCGGATGTGGGCTGTGGGAATTTGTTATGTGAGTGAGAAGCCTTTGGATACACAACATAATTTTCAGTCGGATTAATGAAGATCTTTCTTCTTCTTCTTCTGCGTTCGTGGGCTGCAACTCCCACGTTCACTCGTATGTACACGAGTGGGCTTTTACGTGCATGACCATTTTTACCCCGCCATGTAGGCAGCCATACTCCATTTTCGGGGGTGTGCATGCTGGGTATGTTCTTGTTTCCATAACCCACCAAACGCTGACATGGATTACAGGATCTTTAACGTGCGTATTTGATCTTCTGCTTGCATATACACACGAAGGGGGTTCAGGCACTGACAGGTCTGCACATATGTTGACCTGGGAGATTGTAAAAATCTCCACCCTTCACCCACCAGGCGCCGTCACCGTGATTCGAACCCGGGACCCTCAGATTGACAGTCCCAACGCTTTAACCACTCTGCTATTGCGCCCGTCGGATTAATGAAGATGTATTGTTTGAAAAATCCTGTGCCATTGCTACCCAGTAGCATGATAAGATAGTGTGCTCATTATGAATAATGAAAACATACATTGTTGGTCACAATGTGTTACCAGGACAGAAATGTACCACGGGTCTCCCAGAGCTCTCTTCTTCATGGATGAACCCATAGAGTGTAAGTGTCTACAATGTACTTCATAGTGACTGTGTTTGTTATCATGCCCTTAGGGTATTACTATTAGGAAGGGTCTGCAGGCCTGCTTTCGTGGTGTACCTTTTGTTGCTTGCAGAGCAAGAAGTAGGTCATATAATTTCAGGGGTTAGCCTACCTCCATAACTAGCTTTTTTGAGTTTGCACTGCCTGTGTTTGGACAACTTTTCGGCAGAGTATATAAATGGATCAGTTCGAATACATGATGGCAGAAATGTCAAAATAAACATGCTCAAAGTAAACATAGAAGACTAAAGCAAATAATGGGTATAATTATAAAACGAAATATATCTTCTAAACTTGCAAAAATTGTCACCGAAAATGTCCAAAAGCCTTTCAACAGAACACCGATTTCCATGACTAAATTTTAGCCTTTCAATGACCTGGAAAAAACAGGAAACGAAGACACAGTTTCAGTTTCAGTTTTAGTAGCTCAAGGAGATGTCACTGCATTCGGACAAATCCATATACGCTACACCACATCTGCCAAGCAGATGCCTGACCAGCAGCGTAACCCAACGCGCTTAGTCAGGCCTTGAGAAAAAAAAAAAAAAAGGCACACATGCGGATACAGTTCTCGCTAAAAAATAAACAGGAAACCTCCACAAAAATCAGACAATAGTGGGTCTGCAAACCCTTTGTATTATGTGACAACAGTGTGCTTCTCAGTGACTGTGCCATGATAGCTGGTCAGGCTGCCAGAAGAACAGGCATGAATTCATGAATTGTATGTGTCTTCAGGTAAGTGTTAGCACATGACTCATGTGCATGTGGCACACACACACACACACACACACACACACACACACACACAGACTTGCACACACATACCTTAATATGCCCCACACATTTGACTGAATTAATTTTAGTTAACTTTCAGTTAATCACACACACACACACACACACACACACACACACACACACACACACACACACACACATATTTGTCATTGTTGTTTGTTGTTGTTTTTTTTAGGAGTTTCTGATCTCTTTTGAATTTTCCGTTTTCTAATTTGCGTCTTTAAACTTTAATTTTGGGTTGTCTGATTTGGGGGAGGGGGGCAGTGTGTGGTGAGAGGTGGGGGAGGGTTGTCTCATTGGAAGGAGGGGCGAGGGGGGGGGGGGCAGTGTGTGGTGAGAGGTGGGGGAGGGTTGCCTGATTAGAAGGGGGTGGGGTGGGGGGGGCAGTGTGTGGTGAGAGGTGGGGGAGGGTTGCCTGATTAGAAGGGGGTGGGTGGGGGGGCAGTGTGTGGTGAGAGATGCATTGCTTATTTGTTATGTACTAGTGTGTATGGATGGCAGCCAGTAATCAATGTTTATGTGCCTGCCTTACAGCCAACCAGCTGTTGAAGGCGGTGTCAGGGCGCACACTGACCTACTCCGTGGCACAGCACAAGGGGATGAGGAAGATGATCCACTTGCTGCCAGAGAACGTTGTGGTCAGCAGAGACACCATCGTCCCTGGACTGCAGGAGACACCTGGTAAGTCATCAGCATAGACAAGTGTTGTCCCAGGGCTGTGCCATGCTGGGTGGTGTACTGTTGTAAAAAAAACCAACCCAAAAACCATGGGATGATGATGGGTGTTGTACTGTTGTTGAAGAGGATGACAGGATGATGTTGGGTGTTGTATTATTGTAGAAAAGTACCCCAAGATGGGTTTTATACTGTTGTAGAAGAGGACCACAGGATGGGTGTTGCACTGTTGTAGAAGAGGACCACAGGATGGGTGTTGCACTGTTGTAGAAGAGGACCACAGGATGGGTGTTGCACTGTTGTAGAAGAGGACCACAGGATGGGTGTTGTACTGTTGTAGAAGAGGACCACAGGATTATGATGGGTGTTGTACTGTTGTAGAAAAGGACCATAGGATGGGTGTTGCACTGTTGTAGAAGAGGACTACAGGATGGGCGTCGTACTGTTGTAGAAAAGGACCACAGGATGGGTGTCGTACTGTTGTAGAAGAGGACCAAAGGATGATGATGGGTGTTGTACTGTTGCAGAAGAGGACCACAGAATGGGTGTTGTACTGTTGTAGAAGAGGACCACAGGATGATGATGGGTTTGTACTGTTGTAGAAGAGGACCACAGGATGGGTGTTGTACTGTTGTAGAAGAGGACCACAGGATGTGTGTTGTACTGTTGTAGAAGAGGACCAAAGGATGATGTTGGGTGTTGTCGTTGTCGCACTGTCACAGAAGAGGACCAGTTCCGGCGGCCCCAGCTGCGCATGGGAGCGTCATGCGCGGTGGAGGGGCTTACCCTGAGCCTCCCGCCCAGCCTGGAGAGGTTTGAAGAGGAGCTGTGTCAGCTGCTCAACGAGGACCGCACCAGCCGGGAGAACCGCACGCACGACTCCCTCAGCATCAGCGTCATGGAGAGGAGGCTGGAGGTGGGTCGACTCCACAGCTCCTCGTGGAGGGTGGGAGGGAGGGAAGGGGTGGGGATGTGGGGGGCTGGGGGTGGGGGGTTTGAGGGGGGGGGTGTGCTATGTGGTGTGTGGTGGGGGAGTGTTGTTTGATTGGAAGATGGGGAGGGGGGGGGGAAGCAGTGTGTGGTGAGAGATGTGGGAGGATTGTCTGATTGGAGGAGGGTGAGGGGGCACTGTGTGGTGAGAGGTGGGGGAGTGTTGTCTTATTGGAAGGTGGGGGGGTGGGGGTTGGGGTGGGGGCAGTGTGTGGTGAGAGGTGGGGGAGTGTTGTCTTATTGGAAGGTGGGGGAGGGGGTTGGGGGGGGGGCACTGTGTGGTGAGAGGTGGGGGAGTGTTGTCTTATTGGAAGGTGGGGGGGTTGGGGGGGGGGCAGTGTGTGGTGAGAGGTGTGGGAGTGTTGTCTTATTGGAAGGTGGGGGGTTTGGGGGAGGGGGGGGGGCAGTGTGTGGTGAGAGGTGAAGGAGTGTTGTCTTATTGGAAGGTGGGGGGTTTGGGGGTGGGGGGGGGGGCAGTGTGTGGTGAGAGGTGTGGGAGTGTTGTCTTATTGGAAGGTGGGGGGTTTGGGGGAGGGGGGGGGCAGTGTGTGGTGAGAGGTGTGGGAGTGTTGTCTTATTGGAAGGTGGGGGGGGTTCGGGGGTGGGGGGCAGTGTGTGGTGAGAGGGTGGGGGAGTGTTGTCTTATTGGAAGGTGGGGGGTTGGGGGGGGGGGCAGTGTGTGGTGAGAGGTGTGGGAGTGTTGTCTTATTGGAAGGTGGGGGGTTTGGGGGAGGGGGGGGGGGCAGTGTGTGGTGAGAGGTGTGGGAGTGTTGTCTTATTTGAAGGTGGAGGGGATGGGGGGGGCAGTGTGTGGTGGGAGGTGTGTGATGGTTATTTAATTGGAGGGGGGCGGGGGGGGGGGGGGCAGTGTAAGGTGCGAGCGGGGAAGGGTTGTCTGATTGGAAGGGGGGGCAGGAGTGGAGGGGGGCAGTGTGTGGTGAGAGGTTGGGGAGGGTTGTTTGATTGGAGGGGGTTTGGGGGGGGGGAGAGCAGTGTGTGGTGAGAGGTATGTGATGGTTATCTAATTGGAGGTGGGGGGGTAGTGTGTGGTGGGAGGGGTGGGACGGTTGTCTGATTTGAGGGGAGGGCGGGGTTTCTGGGGGTGTGTGGGGGGGCAGTGTGTGGTGAGAGGTGGGGAAGAGTTGTCTGATCGGAGGAGGGGGCAGTGGTGGGGTATCACCTCTTAGCGTTCACCTTGTACAGTTTTTTACTTGATGGGGGTTCGCTGGGCATAATTTTACCTGATGGGGATTCACTGGGCATAATTTTACCTACCTGATGGAGGTTCGCTGGGAATTTTTA
>NC_134886.1:35909429-35939429 GCF_041734735.1 Babylonia areolata
TCTGTATGTGTGCTGTTCTATGACTGCCAGAACATGTAACATGGTTTTACTGTTGATCTGGGTTTGTTCTGGACGTTGGGAGGCTGTAGTGCTGATAGTCAGGTTCTGGGATGGGTATGTCTGAGGACTTTTTCAGTTTCGCTTTTTCAAGGAGGCGTCATTGCATTCAGATAAGTCGATATATGCTACTCCACATCCGCTGGGCAGATGCCGAGACCAGCAGCGTAACCCAACGCGCTCAGTCAGGCTTTCAGTGTATGCATATATATTTGTGTACTTATCACAGTAGATGTCTTCTGCAGTACTTTGCCACAGGACAACACTTATTTTTCTATGGGTGTTTTTATTCAGTGTGCCAACTGCGTGCTGATCTTGGGACCTCGTTTATCAACTCATCCAAATGACTAGACTCTGCTCAATTTGATTTACCAGGCAAATTTTGGACAAAGGGCAAGACTAGTCAGCACATGTCAGGGATTGCCATGCCCCCACTGACAATCTTTCAGACCTGTGAATTATGTACCACACCCCCTTTGACAATCTTTCAGACCTGTGAATTATGTACCACACCCCCTTTGACAGTCTTTCACACCTGTGAATTATGTACCACACCCCCTTTGACAGTCTTTCACACCTGTAAATAATATACCACACCCTCTTTGACAGTCTTTCACATCTGTAAATAATATACCACACCCTCTTTGACAGTCTTTCACATCTGTAAATAATATACCACACCCTCTTTGACAGTCTTTCACATCTGTAAATAACATATCACAGCCCTTTGACAGTCTTTCACATCTGTAAATAATATACCACATGTACACCATCTTTGACAGTCTTTTACATCTGTAAATGATATACCTTACCCCCTGTGACAGTCTTTCACATCTGTAAATAATATACCACACCATCTTTGACAGTCTTTCACATCTGTAAATAAAATATCACACTCCCTTTGACAGTCTTTCACATCTATAAATGATATACCACACCCCCTTTGACAGTCTTTCACATCTATAAATGATATACCACACCCCCTTTGACAGTCTTTCATATCTGTAAATGATATACCCAAACCCCTTTTGATAGGCTTTCACATCTGTAAATGATATACCACACCCCCTTTGACAGTCTTTTCACATCTGTAAATGATATACCACACCCCCTTTGACAGTCTTTTCACATCTGTAAATGATATACCACACCATCTTTGACAGTCTTTCACATCTGTAAATGATATACTACACCCTCTTTGACAGTCTTTCACATATGTAAATGATATGCCACACCCCCTTTGACAATCTTTCACATCTGTATACACACAACACTCACGGACACTGCGTGTGGCAGATAAGCATCTGAAAAAACATTCCACCAGAAAAGCACCTTAACTATTCTGCAGCCTTGAAGGAGAGGAAGGTGGCAGAACGGTTAAAACGCCCAGCTGCCAATACAGAGTCTGTGAGGGTGGTGGTACAAATCCCGCTCTCGCTGTTTCTCCCAAGTTTGACTGGAAAATCAAACTTAACGTTTAGTCTTTAGGATGAGGCGATAAACCGAGGTCTCGTGTGCAGCACGCACTTAGTGCACTGAAAAAGAACCCACAGCAACAAGAGTCCCATAGCAACAAGAGTATTGTCCTCTGGCATAATCATGTAAAACAAGAAGTCCACTCTGATAGGTACACAAATATATAAACATGCACTCCAGGCCTGACAAGTGGGTTGGGTTATGCTGCTGGTCAGGCATCTGCCTAGCAGAGGTAGTGTAGCGTATATTTGGATTTGTCCAAACTCAGTGAAGCCGCCTCCTTGAGAAACTGAAACTTTGAATCCTTCGAGGACTGATGGTTTGGTGTGGTGTGGTGGGCAGGACGAGTTCCTGACAATGCCCCAGGCGGCATCTGCCTAGCAGATGTGGTGTAGCGTATATATATGGATTTGTCCGAACGTAGTGACGCTGCCTCCTTGAGAAACTGAAACTGAAACTTTTGAGTCCTCTGAGGACTGATGGTGTGGTGTGGTGTGGTGGGCAGGACGAGTTCCTGACAATGCCCTAGGCGGCATCTGCCTTGCAGATGTGGTGTAGCGTATATATATGGATTTGTCCGAATGTAGTGAAGCCGCCTCCTTCAGAAACTGAAACTGAAACTGAAACTTTGAATCCTCTGAGGACTGATGGTGTGGTGTGGTGTGGTGGGCAGGACGAGTTCCTGACAGTGCCCCAGGTGGCACCTGCCTTGCAGATGTGGTGTAGCGTATATATATGGATTTGTCCGAACGTAGTGACGCTGCCTCCTTGAGAAACTGAAACTTTTGAGTCCTCTGAGGGCTGATGGTGTGGTGTGGTGTGGTGGGCAGGACGAGTTCCTGACAGTGCCCCAGGTGGCACCTGCCTTGCAGATGTGGTGTAGCGTATATATATGGATTTGTCCGAACGTAGTGACGCTGCCTCCTTGAGAAACTGAAACTTTTGAGTCCTCTGAGGGCTGATGGTGTGGTGTGGTGTGGTGGGCAGGACGAGTTCCTGACAGTGCCCCAGGTGGTGCTGACCCAGTCGGCAGGCCTGCCAGGATCCATGCTGTCCATGCGCAGCAGTGAGGGCAGCGACGGCCTCTTGTTGGACGCCAGTGCTGCCAGCTCTGGGGACCTCCGCAAACCACCCAGCGGCAAGAGCCCAAGGTTTGTGTGTGTGTGTGTGTGTGTGTGTGTGTGAGGGGGTTGCGGGGGGAGGGGGGTGTTTGTTTGTGTTTTGTGTTGTGTGTGTGTGTGTGTTGATCTGATAGCTTTTTTTCGTTTCTCTCTTTGTTTAGTCTGCATCATGGACATCACATTTATTTTGTCTTATTTCGTTTGTGTGTGTATGAGTGTGTGTGTGTGTGTGTGTGTGAGAGAGAGAGAGAGAGAGAGAGGGGTAGAAGAGAGAGAGAGAGAGAGAGAGGTAGAAGAGAGAGAGAGAGAGAGAGAGAGAGAGAGAGAGAGATTACCTATTGATTTTTTGCTATGAAGAACGGAGGCATTGACTTGGTATAGGCTGTTTGTCAGGTATAAAATGTCAACATCACTTTTCAAGTTCAGTATTTCTCCTCTGTTGTTTTCCAGGATATTAGATTAGAGTGGGCATGATGGGCATGAACTGTTCTGTGTTGACAGTGGATAGTGTGTGAATGTGAGCACCACATTGTGGATAGTTCTGTGTTGACGGTGGATGTTATGTGAATGTAAGCACCGCATTGTGGATAGTTCTGTGTTGACAGTGGATGTTATGTGAATGTGAGCACCGCATTGTGGATAGTTCTGTGTTGATGGTGGATGTTATGTGAATGTGAGCACCACATTGTGGATAGTTCTGTGTTGACGGTGGATGTTATGTGAATGTAAGCACCACATTGTGGATAGTTCTGTGTTGACGGTGGATGTTATGTGAATGTAAGCACCGCATTGTGGATAGTTCTGTGTTGACAGTGGATGTAATGTGAATGTGAGCACCGCATTGTGGATAGTTCTGTGTTGACGGTGGATGTTATGTGAATGTGAGCACCGCATTGTGGATAGTTCTGTGTTGATGGTGGATGTTATGTGAATGTGAGCACCGCATTGTGGATAGTTCTGTGTTGATGGTGGATGTTATGTGAATGTGAGCACCGCATTGTGGATAGTTCTGTGTGTACAGTGGATGTAAAGGTGATGTGAGCATCACATTGTGAAATGGACATGAATAGAGATAGCATGAACAATGTGTTCTCTGATTTCCATTCTCTCTTTCACCTTGTCTTCCCCACCACCCCTCCCCCTCCAATGACTGCTATAGCAATGAGCGCTCAATTAGTTTAGATCTCTGAATAATGATAGCTACTAACAGTAGTTTCAGTACTATGTTGAGCTATGTATTTTAACATATATAAGAAGTGGTTTCAGCACCAATTAGATCTCTGTACAGTAACTGTAATTAGCAGTGATTTCAGTGCTATGTAGATCTGTATGTGGTAACAGCATCTATAGATATGTACAGTAACAGCAGTGGGCTGTACTTTCCACGCACAAATCTATGTGGGGTAACAGGAGCAGACATTGGTTCCAGCACCATGGAGATCTATATATAGTAACAGCTGTAAGGGGCGGTTTCAGCACCATATAGATCTGTGGCAGCCATGGTCAGTGGTTTCAGCACAGTACAGATCTATGTATAGTAACATCTGTAAAGGGCAGTTTCAGCACCATATAGATCTGTATATGAGAGCTGTGGATGATGGTTTCAGCACCATATATGTCTATACATAGTAACAGCTCTGAGAGGTGGTTTCACCACTATATGAATGATATACATAGTAACAGTTATGGGTGGTGGTTTCAGCACCGTGTAGATCTATACAGTTATGAGGGTGGTTTTAGCACCTTACAGACCGATATGTAGTACCAGCTATGATGTGTTTATTTCAGCATCTTATTGATCTACATATCCTATAATGACACCTATGAGGGGTGGTTTCAGCATTTTATACATCTATATATCATACAATGACACCTATGAGAGGTAGTTTCAGGTTTTTATACATCTATATATCATATAATGACAGCTGTCAGAGGTGGATTCAGCATTTTATCCATCCATATATCATATAATGACACCTATGAGAGGTAGTTTCAGCTTTTTATACATCTATATATCATACAATGACACCTATGAGAGGTAGTTTCAGGTTTTTATACATCTATATATCATATAATGACAGCTGTCAGAGGTAGATTCAGGTTTTTATACATCTATATATCATATAATGACAGCTGTCAGAGGTGGATTCAGCATTTTATCCATCCATATATCATATAATGACAGGGCTGCCTACCGTCCCGGGGTACGGGTATTTGTCCCGGAAAACAGTGAAAACGGACAGTCCGTCCCGGGAATCCACTTTTCGGTTTTGTGTCCCGGGAAAAAGTCTTTAGGCGAATACGCATCGACTGACTATGGCCACACCGCCAAAAGTGTGACCAGCGCGCATGCGTATAGGCCGATGTGGAACTTTCGAGAGAGATTGAAATAATGGCGTCGAAGCGAAGCAGCAAGGAGTGCGAATCTACATCGAAGAAGATAGCAAAACGGCATCAAACTTCCATTGCGAAGTACACCGAGACATGGCCATTTATTAAGCACCGCCAGACAGACACTTACGCTTGTTGTGAAATTTGTGCCTGCGAGTTTTCCATCGGTTCAGGAGGACGGGACGAAATCACTCGCCATGTGTCGACCGAGAAGCATAAAAAAACACACCAAAATTCGCGATTTTTTTCATTTCATTTTCTTTGAGGTGGTAAAATCTGACGTCATAAGAGGTGTCCCTGGAAATCAGGCTTTGTCCCTGGTTTTTAAGATGTGTGTCCCTGGAACTTGAAAAGGGGGGTAGGCAGCACTGTAATGACACCTGTGAGAGGTAGTTTCAGCTTTTTATACATCTATATATCATATAATGACACCTGTGAGAGGTAGTTTCAACTTTTTATACATCTATATATCATATAATGACACCTATGAGAGGTAGTTTCAGCATTTTATACATCTATATATCATATAATTACAGCTATCAGAGGTGGATTCAGGATTTTGTACATCTATATATCATATAATGACAGCTGTGAGAGGTAGTTTCAGCACGTTATAGATCTACACATAATGACAGCTATGAGAGGTAGTTTCAGCATGTTATAGATCTACACATAATGACAGCTATGAGAGGTAGTTTCAGCATGTTATAGATCTACACATAATGACAGCTATGAGAGGTAGTGTTAGCATGTTATAGATCTACACATAACGACAGCTATGAGAGGTAGTTTCAGCTTGTTATAGATCTACACATAATGACAGCTGTGAGAGGTAGAGTTAGCATGTTATAGATCTACACAGAATGACAGCTATCAGAGGTAGTTTCAGCACATTATAGATCTACACGTAATGACAGCTGTGAGAGGTAGTTTCAGCACATTATAGATCTACACGTAATGACAGCTGTGAGAGGTAGTTTCAGCACATTATAGATCTACACATAATGACAGCTATGAAAGGTAGTTTCAGCACATTATAGATCTACATATAATGACAGCTATGAGAGGTAGTTTTAGCACATTATATATCTACACATAATGACAGCTATGAGAGGTAGTTTCAGCATAATATCCATACATATATCACATAATGACAGCTGTGAGAGGTAGTTTCAGCACGTTATAGATCTACACATAATGACAGCTATTAGGGGTGGTTTCAGCATGGGTCGACCTCAGCTGGGCAGTCCTCCGGGGGCCCTGGGCCACTTTCAGGCCGGGGAGAGACTGCATGGGGGGTGTCCCAGACATGTTGACATTTCAGGCTCCGGCTCCAGCCAGCTTGGTCTTGACCCCGGCACTGTGTTGTAAGAATCTGCCTGTGGAGTGCTGTGCACCTGGTGTGTGAGTGCGCCTGAACTGCACTCTTGCCTGTGGGGTTGCTGTGCACTTGGTGTGTGAGTGCATCAGTTATGCACTCTGCTTGTAGGGTTACTGTACATCTGGTATGTGGGTGCACCTGTACTGCACTCTGCCTGTGGAGTGCTGTGCACCTGATGAGAGTGCACCTGCACGGCATTATCTCTGCCATGCGATACCTTGACCTTCACCTGCCATTGGAGATGCTGTACCTTTTGGAAAGCACTGTATATTGTCAATGCACTGATACTTTCCCCCCACCCCAGGAATGGATGCTTGGTGTGTTGGTGTGGCATTTGGCACACTGTACTAAGAGTTAGTGGGAAGAGGGCTGAAAACTGTTGACCATGCATACTTCTTAATGTTACGAGTGCCTGAGCTTGTCTCTGGGGGTACATGTATAAATGTGTTCTTATTTTCTGTGTGTGGGTATGGCGTGTTGCACACTGTACTAAGAGTTAGTGGGAAGAGGGCTGAAAACTGTTGACCATGCATACTTCTTAATGTTACGAGTGCCTGAGCTTGTCTCTGGGGGTACATGTATAAATGTGTTCTTATTTTCTGTGTGTGGGTATGGCGTGTTGCACACTGTACTAAGAGTTAGTGGGAAGAGAGGGCTGAAAACTGTTGCCTGTGCTGACAAGGGTCCTGGGATAATTGTAACTACTGTGTAAGTAAAATGACATGGCCTTGGTTGCGTGTGTATGTATGGCAAAGTTTAACACTGGACTGTTTCTCAGCAACTATAAACAGAATAAGATCCAAAATTTGGAAGGACGGTGGGTATGAATAAGACTTTTCCTATTCGCCTGTTAATGGCAGTGGGGTATAAAAGCAAGGTAAGAGGTAAAAGGTCAAGGATATTTATATATTTGTTGTTGTTGTTGTTGGTGTTATAGAAAATGCTCAGTGGAGCTCATGTTTTACATCCAAACCTTGGAGTAATGACCAGCCATGTTGGCAGCTTGATCCTGATTGAAATGCATGGTCAAAGGTGAAGGTCACACAACATGTATGTCATACAACAGGAGAAGAAAACGAACAGAAAGCTGTGACTGGTATGAAGAAGGATGTGTGTGTGTGTTTTTTTTTGTTTTTTTTTTTACAATTTCTGATGCATGATTGACACAAGAACTTTTCCTTTTCTTCTCCCGCCTGTTTCTGCCTCTAATGGTCTGCACCTGTCAGTAATTGCCATGCCCCATCTGACAGTCTTTCAGGCCTGTACATTATGTACCACACCTCCTTTGACAGTCTTTCACATCTGTAAAATAATATACCCACAAACCCCCTTTGATAGTCTTTCACATCTGTAAATAATATACCCAAACCCCCTTTGATAGTCTTTCACATCTGTAAATAATATACCCAACCCCCCTTTGATAAATAATATACCCAAACCCCCTTTGATAGTCTTTCACATCTGTAAATAATATACCCAAACCCCCTTTGATAGTCTTTCACATCTGTAAATAATATACCCAAACCCCCTTTGACAGTCTTTTACATCTGTAAATGATATACCACACACCCTTGACAGTCTTTCACATCTTTAAATAATATACCAAACCCCCTTTGACAGTCCTTTACATCTGTAAATGATATACCACACCCCCTTTGATAGTCTTTCACATCTGTAAATGATATACCACACCCCCTTTGACAGTCTTTTACATCAGTAAATGATATACCACACCCCCTTTGACAGTCTTTTACATCTGTAAATGATATACCCAAAACCCCTTTGATAGTCTTTCACATCTGTAAATGATATACCACACCCCCTTTGACAGTCTTTTACATCTGTAAATGATACACCACACCCCCTTTGACAGTCTTTTACATCTGTAAATGATATACCCAAACCCCCTTTCCCTTTGATAGTCTTTTACATCAGTAAATGATATACCACACCCCCTTTGACAGTCTTTCACATCTGTAAATAATATACCCAAACCCCCTTTGACAGTCTTTCACATCTGTAAATAATATACCCAAACCCCCTTTGACAGTCTTTCACATCTGTAAATAATATACCCAAACCCCCTTTGACAGTCTTTCACATCTGTAAATAATATACCACACCCCCTTTGACAATCTTTCACATCTGTAAATAATATACCCACACCCCCTTTGACAATCTTTCACATCTGTAAATAATATACCACACCCCCTTTGACAATCTTTCACATCTGTAAATAATATACCCACACCCCCTTTGATAGTCTTTCACATCTGTAAATGATATACCAAACCCCCTTTGACAGTCTTTCACATCTGTAAATAATATACCAAACCCCCTTTGACAATATGTCACATCTGTAAATAATATGACTTTTAATTACCTGGTGTTGTTTTCTTACATCTTGAAAGCACAAACACTTTTATAAGCCATCCGGAGCACTTAAAGACCTTTCTCCCACTTGGTATTTTTTTTTTTTTAATGGATATTAATCAAACTAATGAGCTTTTAGTGATGTTGACTGCAGAATTTAATTTGGAATATTTTCCACAGGGTCCACAAAGCTGTAGAGCTGAAGTAAGAATTTCAGTAGTTTCATGTGTGTTAATCCAGCGTGTCAATAATCACTTCCGAAAGTTTCTGTTTCCAGTGATTGTGTTTTGTGATTTTTTTGTTTGTGTGTGTGTTTTTCTCCTAACCCTAGAAAATGTCTGTGGTGAAAAACAAAGGGAGGGGGTTGTCTGTGGGGAAAAACAAAGGGAGGGGGTTGTCAGTGGGGAAAAACAAAGCGAGGGGGTTGTCAGTGGGGAAAAACAAAGGGAAAAACAAAGGGAGGGGGTTGTCAGTGGGGAAAAACAAGGGGAAAAACAAAGGGAGGGGGTTGTCAGTGGGGATAAAGAAAGGGAGGGTGTTGTCTGTGGGGAAAAACAAAGGGGGGAGGTTGTCAGTGGGGAAAAACAAAGGGAGGGGGTTGTCAGTGGGGAAAAACAAAGGGAGGGGGTTGTCAGTGGGGAAAAACAAGGGGAAAAACAAAGGGAGGGGGTTGTCTGTGGGGAAAAACAAAGGGAGGGGGTTGTCTGTGGGGAAAAACAAAGGGAGGGGGATGTCTGTGGGGAAAAACAAGGGGAAAAACAAAGGGAGGGGGTTGTCTGTGGGGAAAAACAAGGGGAAAAACAAAGGGAGGGGGTTGTCTGTGGGGAAAAACAAAAGGGAAAAACAAAGGGAGGGGGTTGTCAGTGGGGAAAAACAAGGGGAAAAACAAAGGGAGGGGGTTGTCTGTGGGGAAAAACAAGGGGAAAAACAAAGGGAGGGGGTTGTCTGTGGGGAAAAACAAGGGGAAAAACAAAGGGAGGGGGTTGCCTGTGGGGAAAAACAAAGGGAGAAAACTTGCCGTTCTAAGTGAGCCAGGAGAGTTCTTCACAGCGTACAGGGAACAAAAAACGCAGAATGACCGTAACTGCACGTTTCTGTGTAAGCCTGCAGCTAAAGAGAATTTTTGACCGAATGTGTGTCCTGTTTCTCGGTGTGTACAGAACTCCATACATTGAACAAATGTGTCCTGTTTCTTGGTGTGTACAGAACTCCATACATTGAACGAATGTGTCCTGTTTCTGGTGTATACAGATCTCTATACATTTAACGAATGTGTCCTGTTTCTTGGTGTGTACAGAACTCCATACATTGAACGAATGTGTCCTGTTTCTGGTGTGTACAGATCTCCATACATTGAATGAATGTGTCCTGTTTCTTGGTGTGTACAGAACTCCATACATTGAACGAATGTGTCCTGTTTCTGGTGTGTACAGAACTCCATACATTGAACAAATGTGTCCTGTTTCTGGTGTGTATAGATCTCTATACATTTAACGAATGTGTCCTGTTTCTTGGTGTGTGCAGATCTCCATACATTGAATGAATGTGTCCTGTTTCTGGTGTGTACAGAACTCCATACATTGAACAAATGTGTCCTGTTTCTGGTGTGTATAGATCTCTATACATTTAACAAATGTGTCCTGTTTCTTGGTGTGTGCAGATCTCTATGCATTGAATGAATGTGTCCTGTTTCTGGTGTGTACAGAACTCCATACATTGAACAAATGTGTCCTGTTTCTGGTGTGTATAGATCTCTATACATTTAACAAATGTGTCCTGTTTCTTGGTGTGTGCAGATCTCTATGCATTGAATGAATGTGTCCAGTTTCTGGTGTGTACAGAACTCCATACATTGAACAAATGTGTCCTGTTTCTGGTGTGTAGAGATACTCCATACATTGAACGAATGTGTCCTGTTTCTTGGTGTGTACAGAACTCCCCGCACGGCAGCCATCCCCCAACAGCAGCAGCAGCCGGGGATGCTGGGAGTGCCCATGGCGGGTGGGGGGATGATGATGGCCGCCCATGCAGGCGGGGGGATGATGGCGGCTCCGATGGCCGCTCTGCAAATGCAGTCCCAGCAGATGGCAGCAGGGGGAGTGATGTACGGACAGGGTGGTGCGATGGGGTACCCAATGGCGGGGGTGGGTGGCATGGGCATGGCGCAGCCACCGGTGTTCAGGCCCGTGGCCTACCCTGCCGACGCCTTCAGAGAGGTGGGGCTGTTACTCTGTGTGTGTGGGTTGGGGGTGTGGATGTGTGGGTTTTTTTCCCCCCAATCCTGTAGCGTATGTTGATGTCCTTGATGGTGTTTTTGTAGCGGTGATGTTTTTTTTTTTTGACAGAGAGGGATAGCAAGCCCCTCGTCCACTCCTCCCAAAAGGAGAGTTATGTGGTGTGTAGGACAGGCATAACCCATGCTGTGGGCTGCATTGATGGCTGTTGTGTGTGTGTGTGTGTGTGTGTGTGTGTGTGTGTGTGTGTGTGCAGGGTCCTGGGTCAGAGTTGAAAGATTTGCCGTACACACAGGTCCACCAGCCCATGATCATACAGCCTCCCATCGCTCACAGGTAATGCCCTCAAACTCGTTGCTGACAGGTAACATACCCATTCCCACTGCTGACAGGTAGTGCACCCATACCCTTGCTTACAGGTAAATGTCCTTAAAAACTAATTGCTCAAAGGTAATGTACCCAAATTCATTTCTCACAAGCAATGTCCCCATGCCTGTTGTTGACAGATGGGATGCCATCATTGGTGACAGGTAACAGTCCCATACAGTCCCATACTCTCTGTTTCTTGGGTCAGCTTAATGTAAACATTTACACATCCATTTTTCAGACCTTTATAAATAATGCATGTTAACAGATCTTGACCTAGACCCATGAGGCCACACATGGACATTAATAGTCTGCTGGGTCTCCCATACTGTTTACAAACTCTTAATTTCAGAATCTTAGCACAAACACGCATGAATATTTTCGTATACATGCACCCACACATGCAGAAAACACATACAGACACACACACACACACACACACACACACACACACAGACACCCTCACCCCCCCCCCCCCCCCACACACACACACACACAATCTCCCCCACCCCCACACGCACACACAATCCAATAACACACATGCACACAAAGACACACACACACACACACACACACACACACACACACAGTCCCAGCCCACACACACCCTGCGCCATCCACCCTCCACACACACACAACACACACACACACACACACACACACACACATTCCAACACACACACACCCTGCCCCCTCCACACACACACACACACACACACACACACACACACACTAACACACACACGCATGCACTAATCAACATCTCTCTCCAACACTGCACGTGTGTGGCGACAAGCAGCCAGGGCCTGTCCCGCGCGGCATACGCTCGCCTGTACTCTGCCGGGTTCCCCCCCGTCCTGGATCGCAACGGGGAGCCGCCGGAGGTCCTGGATCCGAACCTGCCCATGTCGGTCAACCTGGCGCGGGAGGCCGCCGACAGCCTGCAGGCAAACGAGATCATCTTCCAGTTTCTCGCCTTTTCCAGGTCAGTGGGTGCTTGCGCATGTGCGCATGCACGGTCACGCATGGCGTGTATGTGAGTGGTGTCAGAGTTATGGGGTTATAGCCTTTCTGTGAGTGTGTTCTGTTGGAAGGGTCAGCCAGGCAGACTTTTTTTTTTTTTTTTTTTTTTTTTGCTCTTGGTCTGTTTGTTTTTTTTTATAATTTTTTTTATAAGGGGGTTAAAGTTCAAAGTGGTCCAGAACCCCCAATTCTGATAGTACTATGCATGCACGTGTACATGCTTGTGCAACACAGAGACACGCATTCATGTTAAATGTACACACATGCACATAAATGTATATACACATGCATTTACAAGTCTGCCCATACACACATATACACATACACAAATAAACAAACACTCACACACACAAACACACACACACACACACACACACACACATGCACATACACATGTGTACATATACTCGTACATACATACACATACCTACGCTTCGCCATCCACACACACACACACACTCACAAGATACAGACACACAGACACACACACATAGACAAACACCCACACCCACCCACCCACACACTCTCTCTCTCTCTCACACACACACACACACTCTCTCTCTCACACACACACACACACACACTCTCTCTCACATACACACACACACACACACACATGCCCACCTACACACCCACACTCTCTCTCACGTACACACACACACACACACACACACACACACACACACTGACTTATTCCCAGCATGGTTTCAGGCTGTTGCCGGGCAGAAGCTCGCAGTCCTCCCCTGCCTGTGTGTTCTTCACCTTCCAGTTCTACAGGTACCCCCAGGTCACCACAGAGAGGTAAGATGTTCTCTTTACAGGGCCAGTGGTTAAAGCCTTGGACTTTCAATCTAAGGGTCTCATGTTTGAATCTCGGTAACGGTGCCTGGTGGGTAAAGGGTGGAGATTTTTCCGATCTCCCAGCTCAACCTATGTGCAGACCTGCTAGTGCCTGAACCCTCTTCGTGTGGATATGCATGCAGAAGATCAGATATATACCTTAAAGATCCTGTTATCTGTGTTAGCGTTCGGTGGGTTATGGAAACAAGAAAATACCCAGCATGCGCACCCCAGAAAACAGAGTATGGCTGCCTTTGTGGTGGGGCAAATAAACAAAATGGTCATACAGGTAAAATGTTACATGTCTGTTTGAGTATATGTATGCATGACTGAAACCTCATTGAATGACACAGAAAATGAATGATGAGTGCCCAATGGCAATTGTCAGTCGGCTCGACCCAGGTAGATATCTTATTGTGCAAATGACTCCATGCTTGTGAAGCGTTCAGAGCTTGGTCTCTGACTGAGGATAGGTGCTGTATGGGTATCCCTATCATCATCATCATCAACATCATTATCATCATTGCCGTCATCATCACCACGGATGTTCTCTCAACTGGGGTGCAAGTCAGTACATGGAGATGACCTCTTCTCCGCACTTTGACAGTCACATGTACTACTGCATCATGAAAAGAGTGATTTTTCTGTGTGTTCTGGTTTCATAGAGCAAGCCTTCGGAATGATATATTTTCATATGTGATGTAGTAAGGTGTTTTGATTGTATTACGTTCATATACATGCGTTCTGTTTCGCAGTAGAGGCTAGTCATTACGTTCATATACATGCGTTCTGTTTCGCAGTAGAGGCTGGTCTATGTTTGGAATTGATGTTATATTTTCACATATGTAGTACAGTGTTTTTCGTTATGTGTTGTTCATATATATTTCAATCAGTGTGACTTTTTTTTTTCTTTTCCAAATAAGCATTGATGTTTTAACCCTTTTTTTGTCTGTTTTTGATGTTAAACTGTGTGTTGGTGACGAAGGATGTTAGGATGTTGTTGCGTTCTGGTGACAGGATGTTGCTGTGTAAGCCAGACGGCCAGCTGAGTAGCAACCAGGATAACCTCCCCTTTGTGCTGCAGAAAGTGGACAGGGATGGCACACTGCTTAAAGGCCCACCAGGCATTGAGGTCAGTGAGAAAGAGATCTTGCTTTGATGGCGGTAGCTGTTATTTTTGTACGGCTGAAAAACATTTTTTTTTATCTCTTTATCACTGCATTTGTGTAACGTTCGCCAGCTAAACCACACTATAAATAATTCATCTTATGCTTGTTGCTGCTCTGCTGTTTATATGAAATCATGATAATGATGGCAATAATAATAATAATAATAACGGTAATTAGTATTTATATAGTGCTGAATCTTGCGCAGAGACAAATCAAAGCACTTTCAAACCAGTCAGTCATACACATGCACATAATTTGATTTTTTTTTTTTCTGAATAAGGATTTTTTTAAACCAACTGGATATGTTGAGGTCAGTGAGAAAGCCACTTTTCTCAAAGAACTGAATGTACAGATGTCAGTGAGAAAGTCTGCTCTAAAAACTGCATGTTCTGAGGTCTGAGAAAATCACTTTGCTCAAAGAACTGTATATACCGATGTCAGTGAGAAAGTCTGCTCTAAGAACTGCATGTTCTGAGGTGTGTGAGAAAATCACTTTGCTCAAAGAACTGCATGTTCTGAGGTCAGCGAGAAAGCCACTTTGCTCAAAGAACTGCATATAAAGAGGTCAATGGGAAAGTGGCTTTGCTCAGAGAATTATGTTCTGAGGTCAGCGAGAAAGTGGCTTTGCTCAAAGAACTGTTTGTACTGAGGTAATTGAGAATGGATCTGTGCTCAAAGCTTTGCATGTTCAAGTTTGTAGACACTGTAGATATATAATTCAGTGCAGGTGGTTAGACATTCTTGGTATAAGTTGAGTAGACATCAGGTACATACCAGAATAGGTGGACCTGTATGTATATGTACAGAAACTGTGGGAAAATATTAATGAAGATGCCTGTGCCTGAGATAATCGAGGGCGCTGGTTCGAATCACGGCTCAGCCGCCGCCGATATTTTCTCCCCCTCCACTAGACCTTGAGTGGTGGTCTGGACGCTAGTCATTCGGATGAGACGATAAACCGAGGTCCCGTGTGCAGCATGCATGTAGCGCACGTAAAAGAACCCACGGCAACAAAAGCGTTGTTCCTGGCAAAATTCTGTAGAAAAATCCACTTCGACAGGAAAAACAAATAAAACTGCACGCAGGAAAAAATACAAAAAAATGGGTGGTGCTGTAGTATAGCGATGCGCTCTCCCTGGGGAGAGTAGCCCGAATTTCACACAGAGAAATCTGTTGTGATAAAAAGGAATACAAATACAAATACAAATATGTAGGTGTGTAGACTCTGTAGGTATACAGGCGGACTAGTGTATGTAGGTATGTAGACTGTGCAGGTATATATAGGTGGACAAGTGTGTGTGCAGGTGCGCTACTTTCTGGACCCGACGTACATGAAACCAGGGGAGGTCAGCCTGTTCCTGCAGCACTTGTCCCGGCAGACGCTGCACATTGACGTCTGGGACGGCGACTCCTTGCTTCTGATTGGCTCCTGTCGTGTCGATATGAAGGTCAGGGTCACCACAACACACACACACACACACACACACACACACACACACAAGAACACGCACAATACAGAATACACACACAGTATTATAATACAGGTATGTGATGTGGATGACTCCTGTATTAGGCAGTTTTTCTTCTTAGTTCGTGGGCTGCAACTCCCATGTTCACATGTATGTGCATGAGTGGGCTTTTACGTGTATAACCATTTTTACCCTGCCATGTAGGCAGCCATACTCCGTTTTCGGGGGTGGGTGGGTGGGGGTATATGCTGGTATGTTGTTGTTTTTATAACCCGCCTAACGCTGACATGGACTACTGGATCTTTAACATGTGTATTTGATCTGCTTGCGTATACACACAAAGGTGGTTCAGGCACAAGCAGGTCTGCACATATGTTGACCTGGAAGATTGGAAAAATCTCCACCCTTTACCCGCCAGAAACTGTTACTGAGATTCGAACCCGGGACCCTCAGATTGAAAGTCCAACGCTTTAACCACTTGGCTATTGCGCCCATCATCAGGCAGTTAAAGGGTTGCAGCTTTGACAAGGAGTGAGGCAGGGACAGACGGGGTGCATTGTGTGACACGATACACACATGATGACACTTACTTCTGTAGACAATACCTGTGTCAAGGTTGTGAATACACAGTGTGACGTGATACTTGATGATGATGACACATAGATGTGATGGACAGCACCTGTGCTCTAATGATAGGTCAGTGATCGCACAAGTGTGACGTGACACACTTGATGACGCTGACACACCTGGCTGTGATGTGACAGTACCTGTATCATGATGGCTCAGTGACACATGATGATGATGACACATAGATGTGATGGACGAGTACCTGCATTGTAATGGCTCAGTGAATCCACAATATAACGTAAAACACGTGTTGGTGCTAACACATGCCTGTGACGTGACACACATGATGTTGACGTTTGAGTGACACACCTGCCTATATGATGTGATGTGACGGTGACAGTACCTGTGCCGGGGGGGCCACGAGGCAGTGCAGGCCACCTTTGAGTTGGACGTGGCTAGCAGCCACCAGGGAGAGGACGGGGCGGGGCTGACGGGGGACGTGCAGAGGGGGGGCAGCGTGCGGCCCGTCTCCACCCAGCACGCCTCCTGCGGCAAACTCCACCTGCGCGTCGCCAACGTCGGGCACACCGTCGACAACAAGAACGTCGCGGGTCAGTTGTCAGGAAGGGTGGTGGAAGGGGAGAAAGAGGGATGGGGGCTGGGGGATGTGGGTGTGCGTGGGCAAGGAGGGAGGGAGTCAGGAAGGGTGTGTGGGGTTGGGGGGGAGGGTAGGGAGGTGGGGGGGGGGCGTATGTGGGAGGGAGTGTTGGGTGGTTTGGGTGGGAGTGTGGGCAGGGAGGGAGGGAGGGAGGGAGGGAGGGGGTGAAAGGATAAGGGAATATCACTGTGAAGGATTCTTAAAAAGAAACAAAGAAAACCCAACATGGCTGCTCATAGGAGTAGGGGATGTTAATGGGTTGATTTTTTTTTTTTTTTTTTTTTTTTTTTTACAGAAAATAAAGAAATTATAGGATGTGGACAGGTAGTGTGGGCAGGGAGGGAGGAGGGGGGGGAGTTAAAGGAAGGAGAGAATATCATAATATCATAGTGTGGGATTTATATTAAAAAAACCCAAACAAACCCAAAAACAACATGGTTGTTCATAGGTGTAGGGGACTTTTTAAAAAAAATTATTTTATTTTATATTTTTTATACAGAAAATAAAAGAAATTATAGGATGTTGGAGGGAGTGTGAGCAGAGAGGGAGGGAGAGTATGAATGGATGAGGGAATATTACAGTGTAGGATTTAGAAAAAAACCCCAACAAACATGGCTGGTTGTAGAAGCAGGGGACTTTTTTTTTTCTTCTTCTTTTTACAGAAAATAAAGAAATTATAGGGTGTGGGAGGGAGTGTGAGCTGGGAGGGAGAGAGGGGTGAAGGGATGAGGGAATATCAGTGTGGGATTTAAAAAAAAAGAAAAAAGAAAAAAAAAGGTTGCTCAAAGGAGCAAGGGGCATCAATTTTTTATTTTATTTTTTATACATATATATATTTCTTTTACAGAAAGTAAAGAAATATAGGGTGTGTATACGGGGAGGTAGCAGCAAAGGGTGGAAAGGGGGTGGAAGGTATAGCAGACGGAAGAAATGGAGAGGGCAGCAAAGAGTGGAAGGTATAGCAGACGGAAGAAAGGGAGGTAGCAGCAAAGAGTGGAAGGTATAGCAGACGGAAGAAAGGGAGAGGGCAGCAAACGGTGGAAGGTATAGCAGACGGAAGAAAGGGACAGGGCAGCAAACGGTGGAAGGTATAGCAGACGGAAGAAAGGGAGAGGGCAGCAAAGAGTGGAAGGCATAGCAGACGGAAGAAAGGGAGGTAGCAGCAAAGAGTGTAAGGTATAGCAGATGGAAGAAAGGGAGAGGGCTGCAAACGGTGGAAGGTATAGCAGACGGAAGAAAGGGACAGGACAGCAAACAGTGGAAGGTATAGCAGACGGAAGAAAGGGAGAGGGCAGCAAACAGTGGAAGGTATAGCAGACGGAAGAAAGGGAGAGGGCAGCAAAGAGTGGAAGGTATAGCAGACGGAAGAAAGGGAGAGGGCAGCAAACGGTGGAAGGTATAGCAGACGGAAGAAAGGGAGGTAGCAGCAAAGAGTGGGAGAGGGTTGAGGGTTTGTTGGGGTTGCCGTTGGGGGCAGGGGGTGGGGGGGGGGGGGGGGCATGAGAGGTGATGTTAAAAGATCAAGGACTGTACAAGTAAGATTGAAAAGAAAGGGACGGAGAGAGATGATTGACAGATGCCGTGTGGGTGGGGCTTGGGGAGGTTGAGAGGGTGTGGGGGTGGGGGGTAACATCAGAGAAGGGAGGAATGAAGGGGAGACCTTAAGCTGTATGAAATAACACGTGTCTTTTTGTCACTGACACATGTGGATATCTTTTGTCACTGACAGAGATTCAGCCTCTGCCTTCTAAGACCCAAGTCATCATTTCTCAGACTCTGGCCAATTCTGTATTCAAAGGGGGACAGCTCACTTCAGCTCCACCACCTCAAGGTCAGTGTGTGTGTGTGTGTTTTCTTCAGTTTAACGTCTATTCACTATAAGTGTTTTTAGACGGAAAGGAGTAAAGTAGTGTATAAAGGAAAGGGAATGCATGTGAATATTAGGGGGAAAAAAAAAAAAAAGTTCATGTTATGTATCAGAGGAAAAGTATATTATAAGAAAAAGTCTAAAGAGGTTGTGGTGTGTATTGAATGAGTTGTCATGGGAAGGAGAATATGTATATGCATATCAACAAGTATTAACCTACAACAATGTAAATATAAATAACAGTATTAATTATAATACATCAAAGGAGGATACCAACTGGACTGGAGTTTAAAATTTCTGAAAACATTCTAAGCAATGAATATCATTCAAAATCTTTTCAGTGGCTAATGAAATATTGGAAGAAAAGTCATCAACTACATCTTTTGGAAGTAACTGTCTTATGCTCCGACAGTGAATGAGTAGATGGCTTACAGTTATTTGCTTACCGCATATACATTTTATATTTGTGTGTGTGTATGTGCATGTGTGCGTGTTTGTATATGTGTGTGTGTGTGTGTTTGCTAACCGAACATTTTAATTGTAATTGTATGTAACAGTACATTCCATGGTGAAGACAGAGAGAAGAGAGAATCAACCACAACAAAGTGTTACAGTCGTGCGAAGTCAGATTGTGGCACACACACACAGTCACACAGAGAATGTTGATGGAAGATCAGACTGCTTCAACTACAGCATGCACATGATCATGCTGTTTATTCAGTCATTTGAGCCTGCAGCATATATCTGTCTTTTGTTGGCTTTCAGACAAATGCCAGTGTTTCTTTTTGATTTGTGATGGGTCTGGTATTACCCTATAAATGCTTTCCATTTCTGTATACTTTTTTAGGCGATTGTCATGATTTCTGTAGTAATGTTTCAAGTTCTTTCAAACTTCGCATCTTCCTAAAAACAGGACTCTCGTCAGTTTCAACAGCTGCCAGTTTGTCAGCTCGCTCATTTCTTCCCTCAGTATAAGCCTGTCTGGACAGAACATCCATTGACAGTTTTGGCAGCTGACTTATGCACATCGCTTCATGCCCTTCTGGGTTTCTCACTTTCTTGCTGTGGAAGCAGGTTTTCCAAGTTGTAACATATTGTATTTTTTGTATTGTACTGTATTACTCTTTTGTCACAACAGATTTCTCTCTTTGAAATAGGGCTGCTATTCCCAAGGAAAGCGTGTCAGTTCAGTGCAGTGCCATCCCTTTTTACTGCCTGCAGTTGTATCAGAGCAAATTACTTCAGCACAGTACCCCACCCATATGTACGTTTCCTTTTCTGCTTGCAAGTGTGTTTGTTTTCCTATCAAAGTGGAATTTTCTGCAGAATTTTGCCAGGGACAACCCTTTTGTTGCTGTGGGTTCTTTTACATGCGATAAGTGCATACTACATGTGGGACCTCATTTTATTGTCTCATCTGAATGACTAGTGTCCAGACCACACCACTCAATGTCTAGTGGAGAGGGAGAAAACACTGGCGACTATGGGATTCTCGACCAGTGCGCTCAGATTCTCTCGCTTCCTAAGTGGACGCTTTACCATGAGGCCAACACTCAACAGTAGTGTCCAGACCAGCACTTAAGATTTAGTGTTGGGGGCGAAAATACTACAGAGAGAGAGAGAGAGATCTTCAGTTTAATGCCTAGTCACTAGAAATGTTTAATATTAGACAGGAAATACTGCAGTGTGTGTGTGTGTGTGTGTGTGTGTGAGTCACCTGTGGACCTGCAAGCAGAACTCAGAATGATTTAATTGTAAGAGGCCTCTGGCCCATTACAACGGGGTGAGAAAATGCACAAATATAACAGTATGTTAGATACTATTATGTTTGCTTCATATTGTTAATACAGCTTTGTCGTAAGTGTAATGCTTTACACACAGATGTTACTAAGTTTTTTAAAAGTCAGATATTCATTTGTGTTTGACATCAGAAGAGTAAATCTGAATAATGACGATAGAGTCATTAGAAGAGTAAATTTGAATGATGACAGTTGACGATAGAATCATTAGAAGAGTAAATTTGAATGATGACAGTTGACGATAGAATCATTAGAAGAGTGAATCTGAATAATGACGGTTGACAATAGGATCATTAGAAGAGTAAATGTGAATAATGACAGTTGACGATAGAATCATTAGAAGAGTAAATGTGAATAAAGACAGTTGACGATAGAATCATTAGAAGAGTAAATGTGAATAAAGACAGTTGACGATAGAATCATTAGAAGAGTAAATGTGAATAATGACAGCTGACGATTAAAATCATTAGAAGAGTAAGTCTGAATAATAACGGTTGATGATTAGAATCATTAGAAGAGTAAATCTGAATGATGGTTGATGATAGAATCATTAAAAGAGTAAATGTGAATAATGATGGTTGACGATAGAATCATTAGAAGAGTAAATCCAAATAAAGACGGTTGACGATTAGAATCATTAGAAGAGTAAATGTGAATAATGACGGTTGACCATAGAATCGATCAGAAGAGTAAATCTGAACAATTACGGTTGATGATTAGAATCATGAGTAAATCTGAATGATGGTTGATAATAGTATCAATTAGAATTCTTCTTCTTCTTCGTTCGTAGGCTGCAACTCCCTGGTTCAATTGTATGTATACGAGTGGGCATTTACATTCATGACCATTTTTACCCTGCCATGTAGGCAGCCATACTCCATTTTCGGGGGTGTGCATGCTGGGTATGTTCTTGTTTCCATAACCTACTGAACGCTGACATGGATTACAGAATCTTTAACGTGCGTATTTGATCTTCTGCTAGCGTGTACATATGAAGGGGGTTCAGGCACAAGCAAATCTGCACATATGTTGACATGGGAGATCGGAAAAATCTCCACCCTTTATCCACCAGGCGCCTTTACCAAGATTCGAACCTGGGACGCTCAGATTGAAAGCCCAAGGCTTTAACCACTCGGCTGTTGCGCCCGTCGATTAGAATTCGTACCTGTGTGGGCAGGTACTAAGAAGGTGCGCGTGGCACGGGCGCAGCACCTGTCGGACAACCGGGAGCTGGCCTCGCTGCTGATGACCCACCAGGACCGCAAGGAGCCCCTGGAGGAGGAGGAGCAGCCCACACGGGAGAGCGATGTCGAGCGACTGCGCAAACTGGCCAGGATGAACGCTGTGAAGACCCTGCTGAAGGAGGACACACCGCAGACCTCCACCATTGTGGTAATGTTGTAGTGGTGGTAGTAGTAGTTGTATTTGTATTTGTATTTCTTTTTATCACAGCAGATTTCTCTGTGTGAAATTCGGGCTGCTCTCCCCAGGGAGAGCGCGTCGCTATACTACAGCGCCACCCAATTTTTTATATATTTTTTCCTGCGTGCAGTTTTATTTGTTTTTCTACAGAATTTTGCCAGGAACAACCCTTTTGTTGCCGTGGGTTCTTTTACGTGCGCTAAGTGCATGCTGCACACGGGACCTCGGTTTATCGTCTCATCCGAATGACTAGCGTCCAGACCACCACTCAAGGTCTAGGGGAGGGGGAGAAAATATCGGCGGCTGAGCCGTGATTCGAACCAGCGCGCTCAGATTCTCTCTCGCTTCCTAGGCGGACGAGTTACCTCTAGGCCATCACTCCACTTGTAGTAGTTGTAGAAGGAGAAGGACATAGAAGAAGAAGAAGGAGGAGGAGGAGAAGAAGAAGAAACTACAAGGTACCACACCACCACAGTCCCAGTCAGAGACCTCCACCATTGTGTTAATGTTGGCTGATGGATTTTGTTGTTGGTGTTGTTGGTTTGCAGGAATCTGTGTGTTTGTGTGTTTGTTGACGTTTGTGAGTGTATGTGTGTGTGTGTGTGTGTGTGTGTGTGTGTGTGTGTGTGTGTGTTTTTCATGCATAAGTGAGCATTTGTGCAACAGCAGCAAAACTGATCGATCAGCTGGAGATAAAAAAAAAAAGGGTTGTCCCTTGAAGAGTGTGTTGATGGGTGCAACATCCGAATGGTTAACTCTTTCCATACGAACGGCGAAAGAGACGACGTTAACAGCGTTTCACCCCAATTACCATCATCAAAATATTGCAAACGGAAGGCTCTTATACTGAAGACGTGAATGTTGACAAAGAATACCACAATTCTGACGATGGAAGCTAAAGGTTGGGTCATTCAGACACCCACTGGACATCCGAGGGGTCTGTGTAGAGGAGAAGACAGGACTGGCCGTATGGAGTGAGTTAAAGCGTTGGAGTTTTAACCTGAGGGTCCTGGGTTTGAGTCTTGGTGCCTGGTAGGTAAAGAGTAGAGATTTTTCTGATCTCTGGGGTCAACAGATATGTAGACCTGCTAGCGCCTGATCCCCCCCTTTGTGTCTATACGCATGTAGAAGATCAAATACACACATTAAAGATCCTGTAATGCATGTCAGCATTCTGTGGGTTGTGGAAACAAGAACACACCCAGCATGCGACCCACCAATCCTCCCCCCCCCCACTCCCTCCCACCTCACTCACTCACTCACTCATTCCCTCAACCGCTGGGCCCGTTGGGGGGACATGAGGAAGATGTCATAGCTTGCCACGCCGTTCTGTTGGCAGCTGTCGTGAGGAGATCTGGCATCGTCATTTTGGTCCATTCCTTGACGTTTTCGGACCAGCTCTTTCTCTGCTGCCCCCGTCTGCGCCCTCCCTCTACAGTCCCTTGCAGGATGGTTTTGGAGAGGGTGTTATGTCATTTGACGTGACCAAACCATGCCATCTTCTGTCGTTTGACAGTCACCAGCAGTGGTTCTTGGGGCCCAACAAGGTTGCTGACCAAGTTCCGCACATAGTCATTGGTCTTGTGCTCCTTGTAGGAGATGTGTAGTAGTCTCCTCAAGCACTTGGTTTCGAATGCTTGGATTCTTCTTTCTGTTTCTGCCATCAGTGTCGAAGACCTCCCACCTCCCCTCCAAAAAAATAGTATGACTGCCTACATGGTATGGTTAAAAACGATCATTACATAAAAGCCCTCTCGTGCACTGTACGAGTGGACATGGGAGTCACAGCCCACAAAGAAGAGGAAGTAAAAAAAAGAAGTGTGTGTGATGTGGTGTCTGTGTGGTGTCATGTGACGTGGTGTCTGTGTGGTGTCATGTGACTTGTGACCTGGTGTCTGTGTGGTGTCATGTGACTTGTGACCTGGTGTCTGTGTGGTGTCATGTGACATGGTGTCTGTGGTGTCATGTGACGTTCTGTGTGGTGTCGTGTGACTTGTGACATGGTGTCTGTGTGGTGTCATGTGGCTTGTGACATGGTGTCTTTGTGGTGTCATGTGACTTGTGACGTGGTATCTGTGTGGTGTCATGTGACATGGTGTCTGTGTGGTGTCATGTGACTTGTGACGTGGTATCTGTGTGGTGTCATGTGACATGGTGTCTGTGTGATGTCATGTGACTTGGTGTCTGTGTGGTGTCATGTGGCTTGTGACATGGTGTCTGTGTGACATGTGTCGTGTGACTTGTGACATGGTGTATGTGTGGTGTCATGTGACATGGTGTCTGTGGTGTCATGTGACGTTCTGTGTGGTGTTGTGTGACTTGTGACATGGTGTCATGTGACTTGGTGTCTGTGTGGTGTCATGTGGCATGGTGTCTGTGGTGTCATGTGACGTTCTGTGTGGTGTTGTGTGACTTGTGACATGGTGTCATGTGACATGGTGTCTGTGTGACATGTGTCGTGTGACTTGTGACATGGTGTCTGTGTGGTGTCATGTGACTTGGTGTCTGTGTGGTGTTATGTGACTTGTGACATGGTGTCTGTTTAGTGTCATGTGACTTGTACATGGTGTCTGTGTGGTGTCATGTGACTTTTGACATGGTGTCTATTTAGAGTCATGTGACTTGTGACCTGGTGTCTGTGTGGTGTCATATGACTTTTGACATGGTGTCTGTGTGGTGTCATGTGACTTGTGACACGGTGTCTGTGTAGTGTCATGTGACTTGTGACACAGTGTCTGTGTGGTGTCATGTGACTTGTGACACGGTGTCTGTGTGGTGTCATGTGACTTGTCACATGATGTCTGTGTGGTGTCATGTGACTTGTCACATGTGACAAGCTGTCTCTGTGCTGTCATGAGACATGGTGTGCCTGCGTGATGTCACGTGACAGGGCTACCGGCAGGAGAAATCGGAGAGGATGCGCGACCTGAAGACCATGGAGATCTATCGCAGTCAGATGAAGCGCGACGGCATCCTGACTATGCTGAGTCAGAACATCAGCTCTGAGCACACCATCTTCCCCTCCTTCGCCACCGCTGACTTCTTTGAGTTTGTGCTGAGGAACCCCTACAACACTGAGCAGCTTATCACAGTGCAGTGGAAAGACAAGGACCTCAGGTGAGTGTGGGGTGTGTGCATCGTCATTCAGTGAAAGGGCAAGAGCAAAGTGTAGGGAAACTGTGATCTCCACGGACTTGCATTCAAAACCTGAGGTGGGTGTGGGGTGTGTGCATCGTCATACAGTGAAAAGGCAAGAGCAAATGGCAAGGGAACTATGATCTCCATGGACTTGCATTCATCATACTTGAGGCCAACAAAAAAAAAACCCAGATGAATACAGAGCAGAGTCAGGTGTGTGTGCTGCTTGTTTCATTTTGAGGATGGACTCGGAGGTCAGGTAGGTATGCGCTGCTGTTGTTTGTCACAGGAGGACTCTGGGTCAGAGTCAGTCAGACTTTTGTGTTGGTCAGAGGTACGTCATCAGTAAAACACATCAAGTTGAAGTTTATTCAGTGACATGGGTGGTAACAGTGTGTCAAGATTTGATCACCTATAGTCATGGACATGGACATGGACATGGACGCGTCTGTTTATACAGGTACACGAGTGCGTGCACACACACTTCTTCATATATTTGTGTGCACCCACTGGTACACATATACACGTGTGTGCGCACACGCACACACACACACACACACACACACACACATATACCTAACTCTCTCTCTTTCTCTTCTAACATGCTAAAAATACGCACACTCACTCTCTGTTTCTCTTTCTCTCTCTCGTTCTCCCATTCTGGCTCTCCCACAACCCTTCTCTCTCTTTCTCTCTCTCTCTCTCTCTCTCTCTCTCTCTCTCCCTCTCTCATTCTCATCATCACTGACTTGGTGTGATTAATCCCAGTGACTTCGAGTTAACATTGGTATTGGCATCAAGATGTGAATGTGTTATTAAAATTCTTGCTGTGTATCTCTACAAAGCGTCTAAAAGAAGAGAAATTGCTTTCTCTTGAACAGGTATGCATAATTCATCATGTTGATACAATCATGTTATATTTTAAAGTTTGTTATTGTTTTTGTGTATTTCATTTTCGGCATTCTTAAAGTATGTTACTGGTTATATGTACTTCTATTTCAGATTGCTTTTGTACTTTTGTTGGATGACATGACCGTATATATTTGATAGTGAATGATTTGCTTGAGTTGTTCCCTTCTCTTCAGATAGGGCACGCCTTATACTGAATAAACTCAGTTCAGTTCAGTTCTTTTACTGAGACCTTTACACAGAGTGGTGACAGATGCTCTACAGCTTTAGATGGGCGCAATAGCTGAGTGTTTAAAGCGTTGGACTGTCAGTCTGAGGGTCCCGGGTTCGAATCACGGTGATGGCGCCTGGTGGGTAAAGGGTGGAGATTTTTACGATCTCCCAGGTCAACATATGTGCAGACCTGCTAGTGTCTGAACCCCCTTTGTGTGTATATGCAAGCAGAAGATCAAATACGCACGTTAAAGATCCTGTAATCCATGTCAGCGTTCGGTGGGTTATGGAAACAAGAACATACCCAGCATGCCCACCCCCGAAAACGGAGTATGGCTGCCTACATGGCGGGGTAATAACGGTCATACACGTAAAAGCCCACTCATGTGCATACGAGTGAACGCAGAAGAAGAAGAAGCTCTACAGCTTTGTAGGCTGAGCACACCCTTGAAAGAGGGCATGTCTGTCTGTCTCTCTGCTTTCCTCTCTGTCTCTCTCTCTGATTTTTATAGGAATTTCAGCAATGGCCCAGACTTGAAACCCTACCTGATGTTAAATATGGATAGACATTTGAAATATATAACAACAAGATTCAGATTAGGTATTTCTGAGCTAGCGGTTCATCATTATAGATACAGAATATGTAATGACACTGATCTGATTTGTCCATTATGCAAAGATTCGACAGAAAATGAAATTCAATTTGTCCTTTGTTGTCCAGCTTTGAGGAATATTCGAGAATCATTTATTAAGCCTAAATATTATAGACAACCAAATATGTTTAAATTGAACTTGTTAATGTCCTCAACATCCTGTGAAATTGTTAGAAACCTTGCTTTGTATTTATATAAAGCTTTCAAAGTCCGAGAAACTATTACGTCATGAAAACACTGTTTTGTTGCTAGGCTAGTTTTCATTTGAACTTATGTTATATCGAGTTTTCTATGTATGTTATATTATGTGAAATGTTTTTGTTTTTGTTTTTCTTTGTTTTTCATTGTTGTCTGTTCATATACCCCTTCATTAGGGGCCTTGGCCTATATGAATAAATCATCTTGAATCTTGAATCTCTGTCTCTCCCCCTCACTCTCTCCCTCACTCACTGTGACTGTGGACGTGTGCACAGTGTGGTGACGGACGCCAGGGAGTGGCGTCACTACAAACAGCTGTGTGGGCTCAGCACGCCCATGGAGGAGGGCATGTTCAGCGCCCAGTCCTCCCCGGAGGCCCCCCAGATGCTGCTGCGTCCCAAGGAGACCGTGCACATCCCCTTCAAGTACCAGAGCTTCCAGGCTGACCACTCGGTCATGCCCCAGGTACTCGTGTGTGTGTGTGTGTGAGTTGTGTTGTGTGTGATTGTGTGTGTGTGTGTGTGTGTGTGTGTTGTGTTGTGTCCGTGTTTGTGTGTGTGTGTGTTTTGTGTGCGTGTGTGTTTGTGTTTTGTGTGTGTGTGTGTGTGTGTGTGTTTTGTGCATGTTTGTGTGTTTCTGATTGACTAGTTACAGTAGAAAAAAAATCTCAACAGTAACACTGTGTGTGTGTGTGTGTGTGTGTGTGTGTGTGTGTGTGTGAAATTTCTGATTGACTAGTTACAGTAAAAAAAAAAAAATCTCAACAACAACATTGTCTCTAAAATTTCTGACTGAGATTGTTCCTACTTCACACTATTGGTATCCCCTGTGTAACTACTGCCCCCTACCCTGACCAGCGACCAACCTTTTACTAGTCCATCATGACTTTTGAGCTAAATGTAAAAACTGAAAAAATGATCACACATGCATCACTGTTTTAAACTGATGATTTGAGAACCATACTTTCACAGTCTGTATTGCAAATTCACTGTAGCATTTTGTATTGTTCCTGAATGTTTGTTAAATGTTGCAAAACTGGTAGTCTGTGCTTAATCATGTTATTGATTTCAACCCTCTTTTTAGGGGTGGCCTTCTTTGGAATATGAATGTTCTTGCATTTATTGACGCATACATTATTGCATGTTCGTTTTGTGGATCCACATCATGAATGCATGTTTATGATCAAATAAGAATGTGGATAGGTCATTTTGAATACCACTGTGTTGGATAATCTTGATTTCGTACAGTCCTGCTGTGGCTTCTCAGAGTGTGTTGCGGAAATGAAAATTTTGGACACCAGAAGAAAATGAATGTCAGATGCATATAAACTGATTTGTACATACTCAGGTGACTGGGTTTTTTTTTTCATCACATGTGTTCATGGTTGGTTTGTTGAAAGGGGACTATTCTGTTGTGCGCAGGGATAAAATGGTTATTTCTGTTGATGACTTCTACTATTACATGGCAGATCTTCTTCTTCTTCTTCTTCTGCGTTCACTTGTATGCACACGAGTGGGCTTTTACGTGTATGACCATTTTTACCCCGCCATGGAGGCAGCCATACTCCGTTTTCGGGGGTGTGCATGCTGGGTATGTTCTTGTTTCCATAACCCACCGAACGCTGACATGGATTACAGGATCTTTAACGTGCGTATTTGATCTTCTGCTTGCATATACACACGAAGGGGGTTCAGGCACTAGCAGGTCTGCACATATGTTGACCTGGGAGATCGTAAAAATCTCCACCCTTTACCCACCAGGCGCCGTCACCGTGATTCGAACCCGGGACCCTCAGATTGAAAGTCCAACGCTTTAACCACTCGGCTATGGCGCCCGTCACACATGGCAGATCGATACAGATGTGTTTGGATGTGTGTGTAACAGGGTCCCAGCAATCCTTTCGACAAACGGCAAGCTTCAGACAAGGAACTCCTGAATAAGGACACATCACTTCACAGCCGATTGATTAAGGTGAAGAAGTTGTCTGTCCTGTTCACAACATGAATGAGAAGGCCTTAGACACAGAGAGAATGACAGTGACAAATTTTATTGGCCAATAGTGTTTTACAGCTCTTATGCCAAGGGGAATAATTCAACTTCAACTTGTGACAAAAGAAAGAGAAACATGGGAAATAACAAGCAGCTGAAAGACATACACACAAACACATTAACACTCATATGTTCATATGTGCGTACATGAGAGAGAAAGAGAGTGTGTATGGAGGAGAGATGAGGGAGTGTTTTGGATACTTCAAGACTTCAAGACACTTTATTGGCTTCAAATAAAAGAATTTTGGTGTATGCTAGGGGTATTAAAAAGATACGCGATCATCAGCCACTCACACTGAAACAGAACTACTATATCACAGAGAGAGAGAGAGATACCGTAAAGTTCGGTCTATTGAGCGCACTGGTATATAAGCCGCACCCACTAAATTTTGGAAAAAATTGAACTTTATACATACGTAAGCCGCACCGGTTTATAAGTCGCACTTATTTCCGGTATCGGAACACATACTGATATTACAGAAAAGCTGTCAATACTGTAGGTTATGAAATAAACACAAGCGGGAACAACACAAAGAAAAGCAAGCGAAAATACTGCTAGTGCCACAAAAAAAATAATAAAGAAACACAACGAAATAAGATCCATAATTTAGGGATAGTCACATTTAT
>NC_134886.1:35944429-36021929 GCF_041734735.1 Babylonia areolata
TTTGAGGAACTGAAGACCTAGTGCATGCAATAGAGTATGAACAGGTGGTGAAGAAAGTTGAAATTCACACATACAAAAAAAAAATTGTCTCTACATAATGAAAATCAAAAAACAAAGAAAAAAACTCAACCGGCTGGGTGTTGACTGGCCAGTCAGCTGACAAACCTGGTATGCCAGTGAAGGGATGTGTAAGAGGGAAAAAGGAAAAATTGTCAGTCCAATCACTGGTGAAAACACTTGCAAAATCGTCTGTTTCCTCAGTGGTTTCGTCATCTGTGTCTGTCTCATCTGCTGGCACATGTTCCTCACTTTCCTCTCCATTGTAAACACTCTCTTCAGCGGCCGAATCTATTTCTAGTTCATCGGGATCTGGTTTAAATTCACTGTCCGAAGAATCAACATTATCTCCTTCGACATCAGAGCCTTCAGTTTGGATCATTTCCAAAGCATCTTCGACGCTGAGTAACATTTCACCTCTCCGACCATGTCGAACACTTCGCCGTGACGCCATCTTGTCAAACAACTTACAAAGCTGACAGGGGGCACGCTTTGTTATCAACTGCGGTTGAGCTTATCGCGACACACACGCAGCGTGTGTGAATGAAAAGCTGACCAGAGGTGACGTAAGATATCACATCTGCTTTTGATTTTCGCATCCTACGCGTCACTCCGACAGCACGACTTTTTAAAATCCAAGTCCGCATATGCGGACATTGGCATCCAACGCTTTCTCCGATGATGTCCGCATATGCGGACAATGGCAGCGAGTGAGTTAAGTGACCTCATCACCTGTGTGTGTTGTGTTGCTGTGTAGGTTGCCAGTGTGGAGTCTGTGATTGTCTAGGTTCGAATCCAGCTCTCGCCCTTTCTCCCAAGTTTGACTGGAAAATTGAACTGAGCATCCAGTCATTCGGATGAGACGATAAACCGAGGTTCTTTATGCAGCACGCACTTAGCGCACTCAAAAAGAGCCCACAGCAACGAGGGTGTAGTCCTCTGGCTAAATTCTGTAGAAGAAATCCGCTCTGATAGGTACACAAATACATACCTAAGCATGCGCTCAAGACCTAACAAAAGCGCGTTGGGGTTAGCGCGGTGTAGCAGCGTATATGGATTTGTACGAAGCGCGGTGACGCCTCTTTTCAGAAAGTGGAACTCAAAACTGAAACTGTGCAGGTGGCCCTGGGCCCGTCGCCGCAGGTGAAGCGCTTCTTCATGACGCTGTACATGGACCCCTTCCTGTCGCGCCCCATCCAGGTGTGGCAGTGCTACGTGCACGCTCTGCAGAGGGTCGACATCAACTGCATCGAGGCGCAGACCTCCCGCATCAGTCTGCTGCTCAAGTCAGTGGGTTGTGTGTGATGTGTGTGTTGTCTGTTGGACGGTCTGCTGTTTTAATGGTGGGGCTTTGTGTGTGATGTGTGTGTTGTCTGTTGGACGGTCTGCTGTTTAAGTTAGTTGGGCTCTGTGTGTGATTGTGTTGTCTGTTGGATGTTCTGCTGTTTTAATAGTGGGGCTCTGTGTGTGATGTGTGTGTTGTCTGTTGGATGTTCTGCTGTTTAAGTTAGTTGGGCTCTGTGTGTGATTGTGTTGTCTGTTGGATGTTCTGCTGTTTTAATAGTGGGGCTCTGTGTGTGATGTGTGTGTTGTCTGTTGGATGTTCTGCTGTTTTAATAGTGGGACTTTGTGTGTGATGTGTGTGTTGTCTGTTGGATGTTCTGCTGTTTAATTAGTGGGGCTGTGTGTGTTGAGTGTGTTGTCTGTTGTATGGTCTGCTGTTTTAATGGTGGGGCTTTGTGTGTTATGTGTGTGTTGTCTGTTGGATGTTCTGCTGTTTAAGTTAGTTGGGCTCTGTGTGTGATTGTGTTGTCTGTTGGATGTTCTGCTGTTTTAATGGTGGGGCTTTGTGTGTGATGTGTGTGTTGTCTGTTGGACGGTCTGCTGTTTAAGTTAGTTGGGCTCTGTGTGTGATTGTGTTGTCTGTTGGACGGTCTGCTGTTTTAATAGTGGGGCTTTGTGTGTGATGTGTGTGTTGTCTGTTGGACGGTCTGCTGTTTAAGTTAGTTGGGCTCTGTGTGTGATTGTGTTGTCTGTTGGACGGTCTGCTGTTTTAATAGTGGGGCTCTGTGTGTGATGTGTGTGTTGTCTGTTGGATGTTCTGCTGTTTTAATAGTGGTGCTCTGTGATGTCTGTTGTATGGTCTGCTGTTTAATTAGTGGGGCTGTGTGTGTTGTGTGTGTCTCAATGATAATGATGACAATAATAATGATAAAATGCAGGCTTATAAAGTTATTTAGTGCTGTATCCCCATCTCAGATGGGGCTCACCGCGTTTTACAATAAAATATACAAATCTAAGACTAAGTGATGTGAAATATGTGCAAAGTCAACACAGTCTCACATGACATTGACATTGTCTTCTGTTGGCTGGTCCATCTGTCTGTCTCAGTATCTGTCCACTGATTGTCACATTTTTGTCACCAGTCAGCCTCTTAAGCCTTTTGCCTCTGACCATGTCAACAGTTTCTCTTTTAGACACAATAAGACATTCCTGTGTGATTCTAGAGGCACACATGTCCACAGTTTCTCTTTTAGAGATGATAAGACATCCCTGTGTTGTCAGTTTTAGAGGCAACAAGACAATCCTGTACAATTCCAGAGGCAAACATGCCAACCGTTTCTAAGACATTCCTGTACAATTCCAGAGGCAAACATGCCAACCGTTTCTAAGACATTCCTGTACAATTCGAGAGACAAACATGCCAGCAGTTTCTAAGACATTCCTGTACAATTCGAGAGACAAACATGCCAGCAGTTTCTAAGACATTCCTGTACAATTTGAGAGACAAACATGCCAGCAGTTTCTAAGACATTCCTGTACACTTCGAGAGGCAAACATGCCAACCGTTTCTAAGACATTCCTGTACGATTCGAGAGACAAACATGCCAGCAGTTTCTAAGACATTCCTGTACAGTTCGAGAGACAAACATGCCAGCAGTTTCTAAGACATTCCTGTACGATTCCAGAGGCAAACACATCAACAGGTTCTCTTTTTAGAGACGATGAGACATTCCTGTGTTTTCACTTTTAGAGACGATGAGACATTCCTGTGTTTTCACTTTTAGAGACGATGAGACACCCCCATGTTTTCACTTTTAGAGACGATGAGACATTCCTGTGTTTTCACTTTTAGAGACGATAAGACATTCCTGTGTTTTCACTTTTAGAGACGATAAGACATTCCTGTGTTTTCACATTTAGAGACGATGAGACATCCCTGTGTTTTCACTTTTAGAGACGATAAGACATCCCTGTGTTTTCACATTTAGAGACGATAAGACATTCCTGTGTTTTCACTTTTAAAGACGATAAGACATTCCTGTGTTTTCACGTTTAGAGACGATAAGACATTCCTGTGTTTTCACTTTTAGAGACGATAAGACATCCCTGTGTTTTCACTTTTAGAGACGATAAGACATCCTTATGTATTCACTTTTAGAGACGATAAGACATCCCTGTGTTTTCACTTTTAGAGACGATAAGACATCCTTATGTATTCACTTTTAGAGACGATAAGACATCCCTGTGTTTTCACTTTTAGAGACGATAAGACATCCCTGTGTTTTCACTTTTAGAGATGATAAGATATCCCTGTGTTTTCATGTTTAGAGATGATAAGACATTCTTATGTATTCACTTTAAGAGACGATAAGACATCCTTATGTATTCACTTTAAGAGACAATAAGACATTCCTGTACGATCCCAGGAAAGAGACGATAAGACATTCCTGCACGATCCCAGAAAAGAGACGATAAGACATTCCTGCACGATCCCAGAAAAGAGACGATAAGACATTCCTGTATGATTCCAGAGGCACGCAGGCCACGCGAGTGGTGCGCTGCTTCTCCTCCCACCCGGAAGAGATGACGCTGGCACCCTCAGAGCCCTTTGTGCTGGCGGCGGGGGCGGTGCACGAGCTGGGTGTGGCGGTACGGCCTCTGGCCACGGGCACCAAGTTCTTCTTCCTCAATGTGGTGGACGTGGAGTTCCACCAGCTGGTGCGCTCCTGGCTGGTCTGCACCACCTGCCGCGCACCCCTCGTGTCCCGCGCCTTCCACCTGAACCTGCCCCTGGGCGGCGGCAAGGGCTGCAACAAGCGCATCACCTACACCAACCCCTACCCTGTACGCAAGCACTTCAAGGTGAGTGATAACACCAACCCCTACCCTGTACGCAAGCACTTCAAGGTGTGTGACCCTACCCAGTATGCAAAGATTTCAAGGTGAGTGATAACACCAACCCCTACCCTGTACGCAAGCACTTCAAGGTGAGTGATAGCACCAACCCCTACCCTGTACGCAAGCACTTCAAGGTGAGTGATAGCACCAACCCCTACCCTGTACGCAAGCACTTCAAGGTGAGTGATAACACCAACCCCTACCCTGTACGCAAGCACTTCAAGGTGAGTGATAGCACCAACCCCTACCCTGTACGCAAGCACTTCAAGGTGAGTGATAGCACCAACCCCTACCCTGTACACAAGCACTTCAAGGTGAGTGGCCCTACCCAGTGTGCAAAGATTTCAAGGTGAGTGATGATGGCAACCCCTACCTGTGGACAAACACTTCAGAGTGATACCAACCCCTCTGTGTAGACACTTAAAGGTGAGTGAGCCTACCCTGTACACAAACACTTGAAGGTGAGTGATAACACCAACCCCTACCCTGTACACAAACATGTGAATGCTGTATTTCAGCCCCGTAGACAAGCACTTAAGGGGGAGAGGTGTGTATCACACACACTCTTGATGTCACCGTGATGTTCTGCTCCAGGTCCTGACAGATCGCCCCGACCTGCTTCAGTTCAAGGAGAATGACCTGGAGCTGGAGGGCGGGGCCTCGCAGGCCATTGGTCTTCGCTTCACGCCAATCACCCAGCCCGGCCTGGCCGAGGTCCTGGTCTTCATCAACGATGAGGAGGACAAGAACGAGGAGACGTTCCGAGTGACACTGGAGTTCAAAGCGGTGGCGGAGTGACAGGCTTTCCTTCCCTTTGTGTCATTTGTGCTGGCAGTTGGTCACTTCACTTGTTGAACAGTTCACAAGGTCATGGTGGAACTTCCACAGTGCGTGGAGTCATGAGTCTCCTTTCATTGGCTGTTGCTGGTCACATGTTCCTGTCCACATCTTCCTTGCTTTTTTTTTTGGCTTTTTTTTAATAATTTTTTAAAATTTTTATTCCTTGTAGCTTGTGTGTTCGTTGGGAGAGGTGGGGACGAATGTGAAAACTGGGGTATAAGGGGGTTCATGGGATGTTAATGATGGGCCATGTATGCTGAGGATGGAGGAAAGGGGTATGATATGGTTGGGGTGTGTAGAGCAAAGTGTATGGGGTGGGAGGTGTATGATGGAAGGGGTGTGTTTGGCTTTATGTGGGTGGAGGACCATCAGGTGTGAGTGTGGTGGGTTGGGGTAGGGTGGATGTATGAGTTGGGGTATGTGAGGTGGGTGTATGGGGTGTGGTGTGTTCAATACTATGGGGTGTGTATCATGTGTAGGGTGGTGGTGTTTCTATCAAGGGGGATGAGGTATATGTAAGATGGTGTTGTGCTTGTATGATGAAGAGTAAGATGTGGTGGGTAACACATCAAGTGATATGATTATATTGGGAAGATGATGGTAAACATTGTGTTTTTGTCTGTGTATTAATTGTACAAAATATTTGTGCATTTCAGTTCTGTGCCTTTGCTTGTGTCTGTCTGTGTATTAATTGTCCGTAAGTGTGCATGTGTTTTAAGTTTTATGCCTCTCTGCTAGTAATTCCTTGCAGAGGCAGGGAGGATAGACATTACACAGTGACATCAAGCAGTGACAGGTGTGTCAGGTGTGGATACATCATGAAGGATGTAGGTGATTATTTCATAGTGTTGTGGACACAGCATGTAGTCTTGACATTATTTCATTCCCTAGATGGAGAGGCATGGAGGAGGGACATTCCACAGTGATATGAACCAGTGGTAATTGTGATGTTATGTTTGATACGATATGTAGCATTCGCTTTTTCTTTTAGTTAGTTTTTCCCACAGCTGGGTATTACTTGATCATTTTTTGTTGGTTTTGTTTTGCCAAGTCATCCTTTTTTTGAAGAGAGGTTCCTGCTTGCTTACAAGCTAAGTATCACTGTAAAATGAGGTTGTTTTAGACATCCCTTTTTTTTTGTTTCATTTCAAAGTGAAACAAGGGGGAAACATGCATTTACCATGGGTGAGTGTACAAGTGTTGAGATATAACCTGTTCTGATTGATATATTACGTTTATTTCTAGGTTCTGTTGATATAACTGATATACACTTTGGTAGACACTCTGTAGACTGATATTGATTGTGGTGGAGACTGTGCAGATGGAGACAGATAGATTGTGGTGGAGAATAGAGACTATGTAGATTAATACAGTTGAAAAATATATTGTGTAGAATGAAGTAATTTATTCACACTGTTCTGTTGACCTCAAACTACAGTCTTACTCCATGATGTGAGGTCAAACTTAATAATATATTTAGAATAAAAATTAATGAAATTGGTGCATGATGTTAGATAACAGACACTCAATGGTGTGTGCTTATCTGTTTACTTGGTGGTTTGAGCCAGCATGTCTCATGAGTGTGTGTGAGGAAATGATACACGTGGAGATGCGCAGAGAGTTGTTTGGACATGTATTTTGGAAAACTGGATATGGCAACTAACAAAGCTGACTGTGATAAATGTTTTGTGAGTGAAGAAATTGTGATCTGATGTTCCCTCCAAACTCTCACCGCTCTGTGTCAGTGTCAGTTTTTTTTAGAAATTATGTTGTGGTTTTACATTGCTTCATTTTTTAAAATCAGAAAATGACGCCTGTGTCCAGCGTCAGTACTGTGGGGTGGACTCTTAGCCATACAATGCATTGTCATGCACTGCCTTATTATGTGATGTCTTCTTTGTTTGTCTTGTTGGCAACCTTGGCACTGTCCATTTTTCCCTGTAATAGAGAGTGAATGGTTAGTCAGCAGTTTAGCCACCACTGGCTGAACTTCTTCAAGTAGAGTGGCCACAATCAACATGCTGATTTTTTATTTGTTTGTTTTGTTTTAGTTTTTTGCTCCTTTCACTTTGAGGGATGCTGTGTTTTCCCTTGGTGATGGATAAAAATAACAACAGCCTCCAGGCTAACTGCAGTCCTTAGTGTCCACATACTGGACACCACAGGTTATGTGGGCAGTCTTGACATCCCTCCAGTCAGGTATTGAGCGTCTACTCACAGCATAAAGTACAAGATCAGCTCTCTGTGTTGTAAATGTATAAACAAATCTGCCCCTTCCTGTCTCTGTGATTGCATTCATCTCTACACCCCTTTTTAATCTCTTCAAACACCTTCCATCTACGCTGTTTTCATGTTCACAAATTTAAACCCTCCATGGTCTTCAGCCACTCGGTCTCTGGACCTTAAATTTTGAATGAATTCCCTCTTTTGCTTCGTCAGATATCTGCACTGAGCTCTTTCTAGTCTGGCCTTAAAACCTACCTCTTTCTGAAAAAAGCCCTCCACCTCCCCCCACCATCCTTCGGACTCCCCTTCCTGAGGCGTGTTTCTTACACTCTGGTTTGGTGAGGTTCTCACAAGACACGCTTCTTTTCTCCACCTTGCGGCAAGAGTGGAGAGGATCTCACAAGTCAAGGCATGATAGCCTTCAGGGCAACTTTGCAGTGAGGTAAGGATAAAATCTAATTAACACCTCGCACCTGTTTCTTTGCACATGAACTTCTCACCTTGCCACTGGCTCTCACCACCAGCATGCAAGCATGCTCACGAATACAAAACACGTCTCTGGTCTACAGTTTCTCTTGCTTTCTGCTTACATGTTTATAAGTGTTATCTTTTAACTCTCTCCATACAAACGGCGAAAGAGACGACGTTAACAGCTTTTCACCCCAATTACCATCATCAAAATATTGCAAGAGGAAGGCTCTTATACTGAAGTGGTGAATGTTGACAAAGGTACCACAATTCTTACGACGGAAGCTGAAGGTTGGGTCATTCAGACACCCACTGGACATCCGAGGGGTCTGTGTAGAGGAGAAGAGAGGACTGGCCGTACTGAGTGAGTTAACCCTATGAATCAGAGCTGTGCATGCGTATGAATGACTGGTGCGTAAGCGCTTTCATTTGTTTCTGCACAAGATTAAGCGCTTTATTATTACTTAATTATGATTATTAGTTTTACCCAAGAAATGTACAGTGGTCCAGTTTTCTCTCAGGTGGTGAGTGGATGGCTAGCATGGTGTGGACGGGTCAGTTACACACATATTACCTGAATGGTATATTCGTGGCTCATGTTGCCAACCCTATCTGTGTTACGCTGGTTCTTATGTGTAGAGGTATCATACATTCCAATAAAATTGTACACATATGTCACTCTGTGTGTTGGGCTGTGTGAGGTCTGTGGACCACTTGATCTATCACTTGTTTGTTTTAAAGTACACACACAAATAAAAAACAAAAAACAAAACCCCTTAAATTCGAAAGATTTCTTAAAAAAAAAAAAAAAAATTTTATACAAGAAATGTCTGTCAACACAGAGCAGAAATTCATCTAAATATGTTATTGTTAACAAACGTGAGTGTCATTTTCTCTTTGCATGCCCACACATAATTATGCACCACCCACATACACACACCCATGCATGCCCACACAGACATGTGCACAATCATACTTTGTCCACACACACACAAAGTGTAATTCTCTTTGCATGCCCACACATATGCACTGCCCACATACACACACCCACACATGCACACACAGACATGTGCACAAATATACTTTGTTCACACACACACACACACGGGAACAATTATCATTCAATGATAATCAAAGACCCAGGCACAAAGACTTTCACATGACATATATTTATTATTCAAACAGATTCAAAAAGGCAAAACATCGAAAGCAAAAAGGTTAGCATAATCACCTTTTTATTAACAGATAAACAAAGAGGTCCAGCACAAGAATCAACAGCAGTGAGTGGAGTCTGTTCTGACAGATAACGAAGTGGTTGAAGACAATAGCCTGCTCTAGATTTTCAGCAGGCTGATTTTTGTCGTCAGTCTGAAGTTCTGTTCTGACAGATAACTAAGTGGCTGAAGACAACAGCCTTCTCTGGACTTCCAACAGGCTGATTTTTGTCGTTCTGACAGATAACTAAGTGGCTAAAGACAACAGCCTGCTCTAGACTTTCAGCAGGCTGATTTTTGTCGTCAGTCTCAATCCAGCGTTGGTCAGAAAATGTGACTTGCTGGACAGAATTCTAACCTAACTACAGTTTTTGTTTCTCCAAAACTCACAGGTAATAGACATTTAATTTTCTGTGGTCGCTGATCACTGTTGGAACAACAATAGGGTAATATAGCATAATAAAGGCAACTGTACTATGCTCACTGCTTGTCAGTGAATTCACAGCCAATATGTACACAACTGTCTGTATTCTGATCAAACAATTAATAAATACTGTGCTCTTACTGATCTCACTGTCCATGAATTCAAAGCCAAGATAATTTTATCAGTGTTTGCTCACCAACCTCCAACCTGCTCAGAGAATTTACAGATGCTTTCTGCTGTGTTCACTGATCTCTGCATCCATGTTGAACTGTACAGCATCTTCAGCTCTATTTGGAATTATCACAAGAAAATGTCAGAAATGGGATTTTCCTGATATCACAGGGGTCTACGTTAAATCTTGAAAGAAGACATTAACATTTAAACTATACTTTAAAAAAAATACATGTCATATTCACATACACAGTGTATATAATACATTCCACAAGCAGTCTGTAAACTGAGCTTCACAAAGTGTCAGGAGGACAGTATATGTACACATTACCAGACAGTCACAGATTCCCCACAGCAGAATAGGGGACACTGCACAGTGTTTCCCTGTCACACGCAGCTCTCTGCCCCAGTACCCAGCCTCTCTCCCCTATTTTCTTCCCAGTCCAGTCGAATGTTCCAGATCAGTACAGGAAATGTCCCCCCCCCCCTGCCCCCCACTCCTGCCCCACCCATATCCTTCCCACCCCTCTCCTGTCTTGCTACAGCTATCACTCAAAGGAAATTATCCAAATTTCACAGCAGACCAAGGTATCAACACTGTCGACTGCACATAATTTATCCAGAACCAGATTATGTAGAAGAAGCTGCGGGCCCTGTCTCATGTGGACAGAATTTTCTTGCTGCCTAGGGGCAGGTGTGTGAAGGATGAGACAAGAGTGGGAACAAACCACGGAAAGTAAGAGCTCGAGGAGCCATCTTCGCGAACATGCCCTGAACAGACTTTAAGTGCCAAACAGTGTGGCGCACAGCTGCGATGAAAAATCCTGAAGTGTACACAGGATAGATCTCACACTCTCTCCTGCATTTTCTCATCATTTTGGGGTTGTTGGTTTTTTTTGTTTGTATTTTTTTTTGCATGTCATTTATCACTGCTTTCCTATCTCGCTCTACACTCCTCCCTTGTTCTCTTCATTCCCCCTATCCCCATCCCATCCCCCTCAACCCCCCACCCCCCTTTCCCCATTCCCTTTGCAGGCAGTTCCAGGTGATAGCGTTTACTTCTTCCCGTCTTTCTGTTTGTGTTTCTGGGCCTTCTCCCTGGCGTTGGATAGGTCGTACTTGAAGCCTTCCTTCCTCGCTGCTGACTCCCGCTTCTGCACCGTCTTCATCACCTTGGCCTGCAGTTCCGTGCGGGTGAAAGGTCGCATCTCATCTTCGCTGGCTTCACTGCCGTCACTCTCAAATTCATCCCTGTGGTAGTGAACAGCACCAATACACAGTGAGAGAGGGGGGGCCAAACGGACATTGTTTCTTACGGTTCACATCACTAATACACAGTGAAGGGGGTGGAGTGCAAAGGGACATTGCTTCTTACAGTACACCACTAATACACAGTGATAGACATATTTCTTACAGGAAAAAAGCAACAACACATTGTGAGAGGGGGGCAAATGGACATTGCTTTAAACAGCATCAATACACAGGGGGGAGGGGGGGGGGCAAAGGGACATTGTTTCTTACAGTGAACGGCACCAACACGATGTGAGAGGTGGGGGTTACAAAGGGACATTGCTTCTTACTGTGAACGGTACCAACACGCTGTGAGAGGTGGGGGTTACAAAGGGACATTGTTTCTTACAGTGAACGGTACCAACACGCTGTGAGAGGTGGGGGTTACAAAGGGACATTGTTTCTTACTGTGAACGGTACCGATACATGGTTAGAAGAGGTACGGTTGGGCGTGGGGGACCAAATGGATATTGCTACCAAAAGTAAACAGCACCAACACAGTGATGAGGGGTGCTAATGGACACTGCTTTTTACAGTAAACAGCATCAACACACAGTGAGAGATGGCAAATGGACACTGCTTTTTACAGTAAACAGAAACAACAAACACAGTGAGAGATGGCAGATGGACACTGCTTTTTACAGTAAACAGCATCAACACACAGTGAGAGGAGAAAGGGGGTGGAGGGGGGGGGGGTACAAAGGGATATTGCTTCTAAAAGTCAACAACAACAACAACATACTGTGAGAGGGATTCAAATGGACTTTGCTTCTTAACAGTGAACCAGCGCCAATACAGTGGAGGGTGGGGGTGGGGGTGGGGGATTGCCACGATCACCCATTAACTTTGAAAATAAAAGACACTGCCACCAGCCTCCAGTTCTGAGTACCTGTCTGCGAGAAAATCAAAGCAAAGTGTCTGGGGCGAGATGTGTACAAAGACAAGATAAAGAGCTAAGAAAACAACGTGTTTATTGACAGATGTGTAAAAAGACAAGATGAAGGGCAAAGAAATCCATGTTATTGGAAACAGACGTGTAAAAAGACAAGACGAAGAGCAAAGAAAACCATATGTTTGGGGAGAGATGTGTAAAAAAAAAGACAAGAGAAAGAGCAAAGAAAACCTTGCATTTGGGGACAGATGTGTAAAAAGACAAAGAGGAAGCGCTAAGAAAACCATGTGTTTGGGAAGAGAAGTGTAAAAAAAAAAAAAAAAAAAGAAAAGAAAAGACAAGCGGAAGAGCCTCACCCGACGGCGGGAGGGAAAACGGGGATCTGTTGCTGTGGGGGAGACGGGCCCTCACCCAGCAGGCCTGGACCCTTGGGGTCGTACTTGTCTGCGTCCTGCAACCATCGTGCACATCACCCGTGTCAGTGTCGTCACCGTGCAGTGTGTAAATGTCAGCGTGTCAGACCACCATGTCCAGCCGCTACCTGTCAGTTTGTACTGTGTCTGTCATGTCTACCAGCTTGTGTTTGTCGTGTCGACCAGCTTGTGTTTGTCGTGTCCACCAGCTTGTGTTTGTCAGGTCTACCATGTGTCTGTCATGTCAACCATGTGTCTGTCATATCTACCAGCTTGTGTTTGTCGTGTCAACCATGTGTCTGTCGTGTCAACCAGCTGCTTGTGTCTTCATGTCAACCAGCTTGTGTCTGTCATGTCTACCAGCTTGTGTTTGTCGTGTCAACCATGTGTCTGTCGTGTCAACCAGCTGCTTGTGTCTGTCATGTCAACCAGCTTGTGTCTGTCATGTCAACCAGCTTGTGTCTGTCATGTCTACCAGCTTATGTCTGTCGTGTCAACCATGTGTCTGTCATGTCAACCAGCTTGTGTCTATTGTGTCAACCAGCTTGTGTCTGTCGTGTCAACCAGCTTGTGTCTGTCATGTCAACCAGTTTGTGAATGTTGTGTCAACCAGCTTGTGTCTGTCATGTCAACCAGCTTGTGTCTGTTATGTCAACCAGCTTGTGTCTGTCATGTCAACCAGTTTGTGTTTGTTGTGTCAACCAGGTTGTCTGTCATGTCAATGTGTCCGTCATGTCAAACAGCATGTGTCTGTTGTGTCAACCATGTGTCTGCCATGTCAGCCACCCTTGTCTGTTGAGTCAACCATGTGTCTTTCATGTCAAACAGCATGTGTCTGTCGTGTCAACCATGTTTCTGCTGTGTCAACCATGTGTCTGTAATGGCAACCAGTATGTGTCTCAATGTCTGTCATATCAACCACCATGCATGCAACAAATCACAAACACACACACACACACACACACACACACATTAGTCCGGTTGTGGAACGAATTAAATAAGGCAAGTTAGGAACAAATTGCAACAGTTTGTTTTATGTTGTTTTTGGATAGTACCTATTGTAATAAAAACATTGTGAAAAAGGGAGATTGATTGAACTCTTAGTTTGTTTATAATTTTGATGAAATGACGTCACATATGCTCTATTTCTACAGTAGAGCTGCGCTCAGTGTAAACATGGCCAAGTGACCATTCGTTGGATAGGTATCGTTATAAATCAGCAGAATTTAACATAATTTAGCGTGTTGATTGGGAAAATGTGCCATATCTGTATAATTTCGATGAAACTGATGATGTTAAATGCTCTATTTTTAGAACAGGACTGCGGCCAGTAAAACATGGTCGAGTAACCATTCATTGGAAAGGTTCTGATATACATTGTTTTTAATTAGCGCCATATGCTTGCAGAATTTATATATATATATATATATACCCATATTCAATAAACTGTGAAACAGTTTAGCGGTCAGTTCAAAAGCATATGGGGTGGGCCCCACACTGCAGCTTCACTTCCTTGTTGCCGTGTGTTACGCGCGTGATCACAGCCTTTTCTGGCGCACGATTATGGCTCATTTTTTCAAAATACTGTACACTCCCGAATACAAACCTAGCAGCCTTTTGCTGTATAAATGAAGAGAAAGGGCAAAACATAAACTATGCAGTTAGTATGATATTAAATACCTTAATAGCTAATCATAATGCTGCCGTGATAGAAAGAACATGACCAAAACGTAAGTGTTTCGGCTTCCTTCAGCATCACTTTTTTCCTCCTTAAAACACGGAACAGTGAAATATAATCAACCACAACAACAAAAACAAATCGATGAACAAAAAAATGTTATTGAACAGCCACAGTTTTCCTGTCAACATTTGAATTATGGCATTCGGTGCAAATATCACTTCCAGCAACTGCTGAAGACTAGATCCTGCCATGATCATCCTATGGAACGAAGAAAGTTCATTTCTGTATGAAAGCCGCGAAACAGTAAGACAATGGAGTGGAGTGGGCTGCCATCTGGTTCACAGGCTACAATTATCCTTGACTTCCACAGAGAGTTTGATCAAAGGTGGTGACTGGAGTCACATGGAACTGGTTTGCCAATGCTGACAAGTCTGTGGGGTCCATATCAATCATGGGTAGGAAGGTGAAGCAGCTTCGTCCTGGGAAGGGGCCATCACACACTGCTTGCATAGTTCCTGACCAGCCTGGTCGCGGAGAGCGTAATAGCCGTGAAATTTTCCACAAAAGGTCAATGAAATTTTTGACGGCAGTATGACTGACATCAAGAAGACCATATTCTAACTTCAGCTCAGAGTTGGAAAAGTGAACTATTTTTACTGGGATTTTCCAAGTGCTTTTCACTTTCTCAACCGAGGCAGTTTGGTCCTTTTTGATGGCTCTGTTACTGCTGTTGGCAGGAGTGTCAGCAGCTATCATTCCCATGCCATGGAAGGTGCCAGTCCCATCAATTGTTTGGATGTTGTGGTCACAGTGCCACAAACTGCGCATAACTGGTTGGAGTCAAACCTTCAGTGTTAACGCCTTGGGTCAGTGCTGCAGACTGCTCAAATCTCTTAACTTCAGCATATGAAGAAGAGAACCCTAGTTTTCTCAAATGACCAACTAAATATTTCGAACCGATCAGATGATGAACTCCGAGACCTAATGTAAATTTGATATTACGACCTTTGGTCTTGCTACTTGGATGTCTGACCAAGAGGAGCGATCTTCAGTTGACAATCTTTTGTTGTTGTTGTCGTGAAGCAGATAATCAAGAAAGAGTTTGACTGATGGTTGAAGGTATTCTAAGTTTTTATCCAAGCTAGCAATGTCAGAACTCAGTGGGTAGTGCTCTTTCGATGTGACCATGGCCTTGGTGTCTGACAGGAGAAGTGAAGCAGCTGTTTGAATGATACGAAGTTTCTTTTTCTGTTTCGTCGTCAGTCTTTGTTTCTTTGGAAAAGTCTTTGATAATCTTTTCAACAGTTGTTTTGAAAGTAACAGCATTTGCTTTTCCTGTAATTGATGTGATAATGATGGTTTCCCCCAAAACGATCCTGTAACTTTTGTCGTGGGTTTCTTTCAGTGTAGGGTTCTTTTTTCTGTCCAGGTTTCTTAAGAAGCTGTCGCATTTTCTCTTGGAGACCTGTTAGTGTGATTTGTTCATCATCATTTTCCAACAGAAACTGTACCACTCTGAGAAATGCAGCTTTTCACTCTTCATCAGCTGGTCTACCCTTTCGTGTCGGATGGTTTAAATTCCCGTTGTTGATGGTTCAAGACAAGCGCTTTGTGGAGTATTTTTGTTTGTTCTAAAATTGACACTATGGTGTTGGTGATGCATTGCATCTGCTGCATGCAGATCGTTAACAGACTTGATACAGTCTCTTACGGTCTGTGCCCACTGGTCGCCCCTCTCAAAACATTTCTCCAGGAGACTTTTTTCACATTCATAAGACAGAACGGCGAACACTGTGTCTGTGTCCTTACTCTATCATATGTTTCCGACTGCCCAAAGTAAGAAATTTTGTTCTAAATGGTTTGTCAACCTTTCTTCGGAGTTTAACGGGCGAGTGTTCTTCAGTTTTTTCTTCATAATGTTTCGCTCAAAGTCACTATTTATTGAATTGGCGTTTGTATTATCGTGTTGGCATTTTTGTGAAGTCTCTGTCCAAGATGAAATGTGTAATTGTCCCCTCTCTCGGCATGATGCTTTCTGGAGTCCTTCCACAGCTTCTTCTGACTGAACAGTCTACACTGTGTTGTCGCCATCAAGTTACAGTTTTCCACATAAGATACAGCAATGTCCCACATGTAAGAAAAGAAGGAAGTGGGGAAAATCAACACTTTTTTCTATCAGTCATCTCATTTAGTGTACGCTTACCATATACGAATTTTTTTCACACAAACTGCTATTTTCGCTCTTTTCACGTTTTAATTTCTGAAAAGATATAATAATGTATTACTTTTTACGTACTTACCCACAATCATCTTGTGATAACTTCAGACACATTTCCAGTGTTTCACTGAGTAAGAAATACACACACACACACACACACACACACAGTGTGTGTGTGTGTGTGTGTGTGTGTGTGTGTGTGTGTGTGTATAGAGAAAGAGAGAGCAATATAACTTTTTGACGGAAAAATTGTTCCATACAAAAAACAACTGCACACTGCCAGTGCTTTGCTCGCCAGCTTTAATTTATGCTGTTGTCTTTTAGAATTATATTTTCCAGTCACACATGACATGTATCAAAGATAAATTCATTAAAACACTTGTGTTGCTGTATTTGCACACTAGATGTAAAAGATTACCATTTTATTCACCAGGATAAGTTGCAGCAGACGACGACTCAGCGTCCGCCATCACTTGTTTATCTTATCATTTCCTGTGAGCGGCGTGGCATTCTTGCTCTGACCTCGGGGTCAGCGCGCTGCCTTGTGCATGGCGAAGTATGGCTCTCCTTGCGGACTAAAAAGCTTATCTTGGTGAAATGAATTATCTTTTATTTAATTTTAATCCAGTTTCCCGTATCTCCCTTTTTCTCCCTTTTGGATATGTTGTTGCTGCTGATTTTTAGAGTCGACTGAAGCAAAAAAACTGACTGTTGCAATTTTTTCCTTGGAAAATCATTCCAGAACCGGACTACATACACACACACACACACACACACACAGTCTCTTTATCACACACACACACACACACACACACAGAGTCTCTTTAACACACACACATCGCCCCCCCCCTCCCCCTCCGACACACACACACCCCTGCTCCTCCCTCTCCCCAGCCCCCCTTCCCCCCCCCACCCCCCCTACACTCCCCCTCCCTCCCCCCCTACACACCTTAGAGTTGATGTAGGTCTGCACGGCTAGCAGTTCGTTGGTGCGCTGTTCAATGATGCCCAGGTACTGCAGCATGTTGCCCTCCGTCACCCCAGTGGCGGCACCCAGCATGTCGTCGATGGCCGAGCGGTCACAGTTGATCTTGTTGAACAGGGAGTCGATGCCTGCACACACACACACACACACACACACACACACACACACACACACATCACCATAGATTTTTTTTTTTCAAATAAACTCTTTCATTGCCAAGTTTCTGTCGCAGGCCTTGGTTCATGTCAAAACAGCACAATGGACTTGTTCACTTCAAACTTGGTGATGGGGGCAAAGGTTAGTCATTGTTCTATTGGCGGGGAAACTGGCTGCAGCTGTATAAACATGACCCCTCGATGTCGACAAAACTCACCTATGGCAGTGCACCGTCTAGTCAACTGAATTCACCCATGGCAGTGAAAGAGTTCAATCTTGTCTCAGGTCAGATTTAATGCTCTTCCCTTGAATGATAATGTTTACAGATATGATGAAAATGATGTTTTAAAACATTGTCCTTTTATGTCAAGGTCAGCTGTTTACCTGTTCTATATACAGTGATTTATGGGCAAATTTTCTCCAAAATCGGTTTCAGTACGTACTTGAGTGTACTTCTTCAATCAAACACAGGAACTTCAAGTATCAAAGTTGATTTTCTATGCGATCAAAGGGGGGAAACAATCTGCATAGTTCATATACAGTCTGATACTGTGTGATGCTGTACAAGTACATCCTTGAGTGTTCTTCTTCAATCACACATGGGAAATGTTAAGGTCCTGATCCATGTACAGTCTCCTATTGTGTGATGCTGTACAAGTACATCCTTGAGTGTTCTTCTTCAATCACACATGGGAAATGTTAAGGTCCTGATCCATGTACAGTCTCCCATTGTGTGATGCTGTACAAGTACATCCTTGAGTGTTCTTCTTCAATCACACATGGGAAATGTTAAGGTCCTGATCCATGTACAGTCTCCTATTGTGTGATGCTGTACAAGTACATCCTTGAGTGTTCTTCTTCAGTCACACATGGGAAATGTTAAGGTCCTAATCCATGTACAGTCTGATATTGTGTGATGCTGTGCAAGTACATCCTTGAGTGTTCTTCTTCAGTCACACATGGGAAATGTTAAGGTCCCAATCCATGTACAGTCTCCTATTGTGTGATGCTGTACAAGTACATCCTTGAGTGTTCTTCTTCAATCACACATGGGAAATGTTAAGGTCCTGATCCATGTACAGTCTCCTATTGTGTGATGCTGTACAAGTACATCCTTGAGTGTTCTTCTTCAGTCACACATGGGAAATGTTAAGGTCCTAATCCATGTACAGTCTGATATTGTGTGATGCTGTGCAAGTACATCCTTGAGTGTTCTTCTTCAGTCACACATGGGAAATGTTAAGGTCCCAATCCATGTACAGTCTCCTATTGTGTGATGCTGTACAAATAGATCCCTAAGTGTTCTTCTTCAGTCACACATGGGAAATGTTAAGGTCCTGATCCATGTACAGTCTCCTATTGTGTGATGCTGTACAAGTACATCCTTGAGTGTTCTTCTTCAATCACACATGGGAAATGTTAAGGTCCTGATCCATGTACAGTCTCCTATTGTGTGATGCTGTACAAGTACATCCTTGAGTGTTCTTCTTCAATCACACATGGGAAATGTTAAGGTCCTGATCCATGTACAGTCTCCCATTGTGTGATGCTGTACAAGTACATCCTTGAGTGTTCTTCTTCAATCACACATGGGAAATGTTAAGGTCCTGATCCATGTACAGTCTCCTATTGTGTGATGCTGTACAAGTACATCCTTGAGTGTTCTTCTTCAGTCACACATGGGAAATGTTAAGGTCCTAATCCATGTACAGTCTGATATTGTGTGATGCTGTGCAAGTACATCCTTGAGTGTTCTTCTTCAGTCACACATGGGAAATGTTAAGGTCCCAATCCATGTACAGTCTCCTATTGTGTGATGCTGTACAAATAGATCCCTGAGTGTTCTTCTTCAGTCACACATGGGAAATGTTAAGGTCCTAATCCATGTACAGTCTCCTATTGTGTGATGCTGTACAAGTATCATAATGTCCCCTCCCACTCTCACCTCCCAGTCCCTGCTGATTTTTTTTAACTGTGAAAAGTTCAATAAAACAATTTTGTGCATACAACAATCAACCGCAAACAAAACAGCCATCAAACAACAGACAACACAGCCATCAAACAGCAGTCAATGAAGCTCTCAAACAACAGACAACAACACAGCCATCAAACAACAGACAACAACACAGCCATCAAACAACAGAGAACAACACAGCCATCAAACAACAGACAACAACACAGCCATCAAACAACAGAGAACAACACAGCCATCAAACAACAGACAACACAGCCATCAGCCATCAAACAACAGTCAACACAGCTCTCAAACAACAGACAACACAGCCATCAAACAACAGTCAACACAGCTCTCAAACAACAGACAACACAGTCATCAAACAACAGACAACACAGCCATCAAACAACAGTCAACACAGCCATCAAACAACAGACAAACAGCCATCAAAGAACAGACAACACAGCCATCAAACAACAGACAACACAGCCATCAGCCATCAAACAACAGACAACACAGCCATCAAACAACAGACAACACAGCCATCAAACAACAGACAACACAGCACTCAAACAACAGATAACTCAGCTCTCAAACAACAGACAACACAGCTCTCAAACAACAGACAACACAGCCATCAAACAACAGTCAACACAGCTATAAATGGCAGACAACACAGCTCTCAAACAACAGACAACACAGCTCTCAAACAACAGACAACACAGCCATCAAACAACAGACAACACAGCTATAAATGGCAGACAACTCAGCTCTCAAACAACAGACAACACAGCTCTCAAACAACAGACAACACAGCCATCAAACAACAGTCAACACAGCTATAAACGGCAGACAACTCAGCTCTCAAACAACAGACAACTCAGCTCTCAAACAACAGACAACACAGCCATCAAACAACAGTCAACACAGCTATAAACGGCAGACAACGCAGCTCTCAAACAACAGACAACACAGCCATCAAACAACAGACAACACAGCCATCAACCAACAGTCAACACAGCTATAAACAGCAGACAACATGGCTATCAACAGCCATGAACTGGTAACAGACATCATGGCCTTCAACTGATAACAACAGAACCATCAACAGAGAACAGACAACACAGAACATTGACAGACGTGTACCTGCTTTAAGGCATCAACTGATAACAACAGAACCATCAACAGAGAGCAGACGAAACGGACCATCGGCATACATATGTATATATATATATATATATATATATATATATATATATATATATATATATATATATATATATATATATATATATATATATATATATATATATATATGTACCTGCTTTGAGCTGATCCAGGATCTTGGCCACCTCTTTGTATTTCTGTTCGTAGTCGTCGGCCTCCACCTGTGCCGAGTTCTGCTTCTCCTCCAGCTGTCGGAGGATGACCTGTCGCTGCTGCTCCAGCTTGATGCCCTGCCCCTTGAACTGCTCGATCTCCTCCTTGATCTGCACACATCATCATCATCATCATCATCATCACTGTCATCACCTTCATCGTCTTCATCATCATCACTGATGCCCTGCCCCTTGAACTGCTCAATCTCCTCCTTGATCTGCACACATCATCATCATCATCATCATCATCATCACTGTCATCATCATCTTCATTGTCTTCATCATTGTCATCATCTTCATCTTCATCATCATCATTGATGCCCTGCCCCTTGAACTGCTCGATCTCCTGCATGATCTGCACATACATCATCATCATCATTCGTCATTTTCATCATCATTGTCGTCATTATTGATGTCCTGCGCCTTGAACTGCTCTATCTTCAGCTTGATACGTACGTACGTTCTCATCTGTGTCATCATCATCATCATCATCATCGTCGTCATTAACACTGATGTCCTGCACCTTGAACTGCTCTATCCCCTGCTTGATCTGCACACATCATCATCATCGTCATTGTCATCCTCTTCATCGTCATCCTCATCATCATCATTGCCCTGCGCCTCAATCTGCTCTATCTCTTGCATGATCTGCACATACATCATCAACATTGTCATTATCATCATCATCATCATCACTGTCTTCATCATCATCATCATCATCACTGAATTCATCATCATCATCATCATCATCATCATAATCATCATCATCACTGTCTTCATCATCATCATCATCATCATCACCATCATCATCATCATCATCATCATCATCATCGTCGTCATCATCATCATCATCATCATCATCATCACCATCCTCATCATCATCATCACCATCATCATCGTCATCATCATCATCGTCGTCATCGTCATCATCATCATCATCACCATCATCATCATCATCATCATCACCACCATCATCTTCATCGTCATCACCATCATCGTCATTATCATCACTGACGCCCTGCACCTTGAACTGCTCCTGCTTGATCTGCACACATCATCATCATTATCATCATTATCATCATCAGTATCATCATTATCATCATCATCACTGATACCCTGCGCCATTAACTGCTCAATCTCCCGTTTGATATGCACATACATCATCATTGTCATCATTATCACTGTCTTCATCATTGTCATCATCATCGTCATTGTCATCATTGATGCCCTTCGCCTTGAACTGCTCTATCTTCAGCTTGATATCCTCATCAATATCATCATCAGCAGCAGCAGCAGCAGCATCATCATCACACTGATACCCTGCATGTTGAACCTGCATCCGCACATTTTGGTACAGCATTTCTTCCTGTGAATTTTAGAATAATTACTCTGCTCTTTTCACGCCATATTGAAAAAACAACAAAACAACAACAACAAAAACGGACTCACTGCATAAATTTCATCATTGAGTCTTTCAATCTCGTTGTTCTGCTCGTTGACGTAGTTGAACAGAGCGAAGTTGCCATCCTCCACACTGATGAAACGGTTCACCAAAAGGTCAAGGTCATCTTCTCCTGTCATCTCCTTGATCTTGTGGAAAGCAGCCTCGTATGTCTCCACAGAGTCCTCCTGACTCTCCTTCTTCTTCTCTGCTTCCTGGGCCTCTGTAACACCCAGTCATATGTCACATGTCCTATCAATTCACTGCCTCTGTAACACCCAGTCGTATGTCACATGTCCTATTATTCACTGCCTCTGTAACACCCAGTCATATGTCACATGTCCTATCAATTTCACTGCCTCTGTAACACCCAGTCGTATGTCACATGTCCTATTATTCACTGCCTTTGTAACACCCAGTCATGTGTCACATGTCCTATCTTCTTCTTCTTCTGCGTTCGGGGGCTGCAACTCCCACGTTCACTTGTATGCACACGGATGGGCTTTTACGTGTATGACCGTTTTTACCCCGCCATGTAGGCAGCCATACTCCGTTTTCAGGGGTGTGCATGCTGGGTATGTTCTTGTTTCCATAACCCACCGAATGCTGACATGGATTACAGGATCTTTAACGTGCGTATTTGATCTTCTGCTTGCATATACACACGAAGAGGGTTCAGGCACTAGCAGGTCTGCACATGTTGATCTGGGAGATCGTAAAAATCTCCACCCTTCACCCACCAGGCGCCGTCACCGTGATTCGAACACGGGACCCTCAGATTGACACTCCAACGCTTAACCACTCGGCTATTGCGCCCGTCACATGTCCTATCAATTCACTGCCTTTGTAACACCCAGCCATATGTCACATGTCCTATCAATTCACTGCCTCTGTAACACCCAGTCATATGTCACAGTCCTATCAATTCACTGCCTCTGTAACACCAAATCAGCTGTCAACAATCTGTCAACAATCCCATCATTCACTGCCTCTGCAACATCCAATCATCTTGTCAACAATCTGTCAACAATTCCATCATTCATTGCCTCTGTAACACCCCATCACCTTGTCAACAACCTGTCAACAATTCCATCGTTCATTGCTCCTGCAACATCCGATCATATGTAAACAGACTGTTATTCACTGCCCACGACACACTGTTCAGTTTCAAGGTGTTCAGACTGATCCATATATGGATGTGGAGTGATGGCCTAGAGGTAACGCTTCCGCCTAGGAAGTGAGAGAATCTGAACGCACTGGTTCAAATCATGGCTCAGCCGCCGATATCTTCTCCCCCTCCACTATACCTTGAGTGGTGGTCTGGACGCTAATCATTCGGATGAGACGATAAACCGAGGTCCCATGTGCAGCATGCACTTAGCACACATGAAAGAACCCATGGCAACAAAAGGGTTGTTCCTGGCAAAATTCTGTAGAAAAAAATCCACTTTGAAAAAAACAGGGTGGCGCTGTAGTATAGCGATAAGCTCTCCCTGGGGAGAGCAACCCGAATTTCACACAGAGAAATCTGTTGTGATAAAAAGAAATACAAATACAAATATGGTGCACCACATCTGCTGTGAAAAAAACACAAAAAAACATAAGAAAAATAGGGGAAAACAAACAGACCATGAAGCAGATATCTTACCTTCACATAAACCCAATGTGCTTGTCAGGCCTTTAGAATTAAATAATTAAATGAAAGAAACAAACACAATCAAATGAAAAATATGCAGAAAGAAAAAACAAACAAAAACAAAACAAAACAAAAACAAGATGCAGAAGCCAGACCTTCACATTATTCCAACACTGATCAAGCCATTTAAAAAATGAATAATAAAAAAAAAAAACCCAGCAACAAAAACCCCAACTAAATGTGATACAGTGAAAGATACACAGAAAGCAAATGATTGAAAAACAAAACAAAAATTTTCAAAAAAACTGGCCACACTCAGTGAACCTGCATGCACCAACACACACACACACACACATACCCACTCACCCCCACAACCATCCCCCGACCACCTCCCCCTCCCCACCCTGACCCCCCCACACCCCCACAGATATATACACACAACCAGTGACCCACATGACCTCCCAGTGACCTCAGGCCCTGACCCTGACCTTTCTTCTGCCTCCAGGCCACCAGCTGGGGGTCCTCCTGCCTCTCCTGGCCCTTGATGCCCATGAACTCCTTCAGCTTGCGGTCATGGTCGATGATGCGCACCAGCTCCTTCATCTCTGTGTTGTGCTGCTGCATGTCCTTGTCCGCCTTCTCCTTCAGGATGATCATCTTGGCCTGGGCGTCATCTCTGTTTGGGACAACACACGCCCACAGCGTCATGTCACATGTTTGACACACTGAGTGTCAAGTTGCAATTTTGTACATAAACAGGCGTTGTGTCACACTTTATACATGTAATGTCTGTACATATACAGCGTCACATACAATTTGTACAGGCATCTGTCCTTGTCCGGCCTTCTCCTTCAGGATGATCATCATGGCCTTGGCATCGTCTCTGTTTGGACAACACAGTTTGACGGTCAGTCTGTGTCCGACTATCGCCATCAGAGCAGCAGAGGGGTCAACTGCTGTCCCTGATTATGTGGGCTAGAGTCTGATTGTAGTGGAGAGTGTCTTGCACAAGATACATCCTCACACACAGTATGATAAACAGTCGTCTCTGACTATGGCCATCAGAGCAACAGAAGGGGCAAAGGCAACTGCTGTCTCTGACCATCTGGGCTAAAATTTGATTATATAGTGGAGAGCGTCTTGCCTAAGATACATCCCCACTCACTCGGGCTTTAGGTCAGTCGGTACTGGGATGGTTCCCTAAAGGCCAGCTAGCCCCCACTCCCACCCCCCAACCCCCAAAGACTGCAGCGCTAAGAGCCAGTGGACTCCTACCTCCTAGCTTGAGAGTAACAGTCCTTCACAAAAGACTGAGCTGTAAATGAATTCCCATTGCAGTGGGGAAACCCTTGATCATAATATTGCTCTCACTTTGCTGTTGACCCATTTGTAAGCTTACATCGATCTCTGATATAAGCTGAGCATTGAGCCACAGAATCATGTCATAACTGAAGTGATATGGGCACGTCTCACGATCATTAGCACTTGGCAAGACAATCCTGCAAGGCACAGTCATGATAGAGCAAGGAAGAAGAAAAAGAGGCAGACAGGAAAAAGAGACGGGAGGGCAATATCCCAGAATGGACAGGCATGGGATGGGGTGACGCCCTGAGAGAGACAAGGAACAGGGAGAAATGGAGAGAACTGGTTGCCAGGTCATCAGTGGTGCCCCTAAAATGTGAGACAACAGGACAGAAGAAGAAGAAGAAGAAGAGAAGAATGATGAAAACGTTGGTGATGATGATGATGTGGAGTGATGGCCTAGAGGTAACGCGTCAGCCTAGGAAGCGAGAGAATCTGAGCGCGCTGGTTCGAACCACGGCACAGCCCCCGAAATTTTCTCCCCCTCCACTAGACCTTGAGTGGTGGTCTGGACGCTAGTCATTCGGATGAGACGATAAACCGAGGTCCTGTGTGCAGCATGCACTTAGCGCACGTAAAAGAACCCACGGCAACAAAAGGGTTGTTCCTGGCAAAATTCTGTAGAAAAATCCACTTCGATAGGAAAAACAAATAAAACTGCACACAGGAAAAAATACAAAAAAGTGGGTGGCGCTGTAGTATGGCGACGCGCTCTCCCTGGGGAGAGCAGCCCGAATTTCACACAGAGAAATCTGTTGTGATGAAAAGAAATACAAATACAAATCGTCACCGTCACCGTCACCGATCCCTCAGATTCCGAATCCTTTGGGGCGCCTTCGAAGCTTTGTCAACCACCTTTCTCCAGTCCTCGCGTCTCTCGGCCGCTCTCAGGGTGTCTCTCAGCTCCATGCCTGTACACTCTCGAATGTTGTCCTCCCATCTCGTCCTTTGTCTGCCTCTTCTTCTTCCTCCCCTCACTGTGCCTTGTAAGATTGTTTTAGCAAGACCAGAGGAGCGTGTGACATGACCAAACCACTTCAGTTTTCGTTGTCTGGCGAGTGTTTGAAGGTCAGTATAGGGCCCGATTTCATTGCGGATGCGTCTCTTGACTTCTTCATTCGTGATGTGGTCTTTGTATGAGCACTCATACAAATACAAATACAGATATACAAATAATGATGACGGATGATAAGGAAAGAGAAAGGACAAGCCACGCATCGCAAACCTGGCATCGTAAGCAGCGGTGGACTTCTCAATCACGTCCCCCATCTCTCGCCGCAGGCTGCGCAGTTCCTTCTCCAGCTTCTTGTACAGGTTTTCAAAGCGCTTGTGCTCATTCCTCAGGCTCTCGATCTCGTCACGCAGTTTGGAGTTCTTCGACAGGCAGTCGTTGAATCGCTTCTTGGCCTGCACACAGACAGAATGTCTTCTGTCAACACATGCTTTGATAGTTTTTTTGTTTTGTTTTTTTGCTGGTTCAATCTTCCTTTATCACAGAGAGAGAAATGAAATTAAAATGGCTAAAAGATGGTTTAAAATCCAAGGTACCTTAAGATGAGAGAAATGAAACTAATGAAATGAGATGTTTTAATGTTTTTCAGACATGGAAATTTCAACAGTCAAGGGGGAGGGATGAACGAACTTAATAGCTAAATGAATAATTAAACAAGTAGCAAGTTCCATGAAAGGAAAAATACACTGTCACACAAAAACACCATCAAATGACAGTATCAACTGTCACATAAGAGAGTGAGAGGAAGAGAGAGGTTAGAGAGAAAGAGATAGTGGTTGAAAGGGGAGGGACAGAGAGAGATAGACAGAAAGACAGGGAGGGAGAGAGAGGGGGGGAGGGGGGGAGGCAGATATTTTGAGATAGGGGAACAGGGGAGATGGACAGAGAAGAGACAGAAACAGAGGAAGAGAACGAGATGGACATTTTAACGATAAAAGAAAAGGCCACAAGCAAGGTATGATTCACTGTCAATAACTTTACAACATAACCTCATCTGGTTTTAGTGCTCTTATTTTCAGAATGGATCTTCTCTACGGTTCCTTACATGCAACCAGTCTTCTGCATGCTAGGCCCAATCAGCTGTGCCATGCATGGTGGTGGTTGTGAGCATACATGCGTTAGTGTGCTTGTGGGAGGGGTGATGGTTAGTGTGCTTGTGGGAGGGGTGATGGTTAGTGTGCTTGTGGGAGGGGTGATGGTTAGTGTGCTTGTGGGAGGGGTGATGGTTAGTGTGCTTGTGGGAGGGGGTGATGGTTAGTGTGCTTGTGGGAGGGGTGATGGTTAGTGTGCTTGTGGGAGGGGTGATGGTTAGTGTGCTTGTGGGAGGGGTGATGGTGGTTAGTGTGTTTGTAGGAGGGGTGATGGTTAGTGTGCTTGTGGGAGGGGGGGAATGCATGTGGGTGGGTGGGTGTGGGTGTATGTCAGGAGTGAGAGAGACACAGAGAGAGTGTGTGCTGGTGGGTGTGTGCATGGGTGGTTGTGTAGGCAAGTGAAGGTGTGCCTGGGTGTGGGTAGGTGTGTGTGTGCTGGTGAGTGTGTGCTGGTGGGTGTGTGCATGGGTGTGTGTGTGCATGGGTGTGTGTGTGCTGGTGGGTGTGTGCATGGGTGTGTGTGTGCATGGGTGTGTGTGTGCTGGTGGGTGTGTGCATGGGTGAGTGTGTGCTGGTGGGTGTGTGCATGGGTGTGTGTGTGCATGGGTGTGTGTGTGCTGGTGGGTGTGTGCATGGGTGAGTGTGTGCTGGTGGGTGTGTGCATGGGTGTGTGTGTGCTGGTGGGTGTGTGGGTGTGTGTGTTGGTGGGTGTGTGCGTGGGTGTGTGTGCATGGGTGTGTGTGTGCTGGTGGTTGTGTGCATGGGTGTGTGTGTGTGCTGGTGGGTGTGTGCTGGTGGGTGTGTGCTGGTGGGTGTGTGCGTGGGTGTGTGTGCGTGGGTGTGTGTGTGCTGGTGCATGTGTGCATGGGTGGATGTGTGCATGGGTGTGTGTGTGCTGGTGGGTGTGTGCTGGTGGGTGTGTGCGTGGGTGTGTGTGCGTGGGTGTGTGCTGGTGGGTGTGTGTGTGCTGGTGGGTGTGTGTGCGTGGGTGTGTGTGTGCTAGTGGGTGTGTGCATGGGTGTGTGTGTGCTAGTGGGTGTGTGCATGGGTGGATGTGTGCATGGGTGTGTGTGTGCTGGTGGGTGTATGCTGGTGAGTGTGTGTGCTGGTGGGTGTGTGCTGGTGGGTGTGTGCATGGGTGTGTGTGTGTGCTGGTGGGTGGGTGCTGGTGGGTGTATGTGTGCTCATGGGTGTGTGCATGGGTGTGTGTGTGTTGGTGGTTGTGTGCATGGGTGTGTGTGTGCTGGTGTGTGTGTGCATGGGTGAGTGTGTGCTGGTGGGTGTGTGCATGGGTGTGTGTGTGCTGGTGGGTGTGTGGGTGTGTGTGTTGGTGGGTGTGTGCGTGGGTGTGTGTGCATGGGTGTGTGTGTGCTGGTGGTTGTGTGCATGGGTGTGTGTGTGTGCTGGTGGGTGTGTGCTGGTGGGTGTGTGCTGGTGGGTGTGTGCGTGGGTGTGTGTGCGTGGGTGTGTGTGTGCTGGTGCATGTGTGCATGGGTGGATGTGTGCATGGGTGTGTGTGTGCTGGTGGGTGTGTGCTGGTGGGTGTGTGCGTGGGTGTGTGTGCGTGGGTGTGTGCTGGTGGGTGTGTGTGTGCTGGTGGGTGTGTGTGCGTGGGTGTGTGTGTGCTGGTGGGTGTGTGCATGGGTGTGTGTGTGCTAGTGGGTGTGTGCATGGGTGGATGTGTGCATGGGTGTGTGTGTGCTGGTGGGTGTATGCTGGTGAGTGTGTGCTGGTGGGTGTGTGCATGGGTGTGTGTGTGTGCTGGTGGGTGGGTGCTGGTGGGTGTATGTGTGCTCGTGGGTGTGTGCATGGGTGTGTGTGTGTTGGTGGTTGTGTGCATGGGTGTGTGTGTGCTGGTGTGTGTGTGCATGGGTGTGTGTGTGCTGGTGGGTGTGTGCATGGGTGTGTGTGTGCTGGTGGTTGTGTGCATGGGTGTGTGTGCGCTGGTGGGTGTGTGTGTGCTGGTGGGTGTGTGGGTGTGCTGGTGGGTGTGTGCATGGGTGTGTGTGTGCTGAAAAAGGTGGCCTATGACAGGGTCACCTGGTCAAGCCTGTTCTCCAGCACGCGGATGGTCTTCAGGGTCTGGGTGGTGTGCTGGGCGGACATGTGCACGCCCCCCATGTTCTTGTGCTGCTCCTTGATCTTCATCTCCCACTCCCGGATCTTCTCATCAAGGTCCTGCTGCTCCTGCTTCGCCTCGTCGATGTCTTTCTCGTGCTCGTCTGTAACACATTGGGGGGTTGGAGGTGAGGGGTGGGGGGCAGGGCGGGGGGGGAAGGGGGTATCACACAATTGATTATCAGGAATTTGAGTCCTCTGTCTCTTTCTTGTACTCGTCTGTGACACATATGGGGAGGGATGGGGGTCATCTCTATGTCTTTCTAATGCTCGCCTGTAACATGGGGTGGGGGTGGGGGGGCATTTCACACAATTAAGTATCAGGGATTTGAGTCTATATGTCTTTCTCATGCATGTCTATGACAAAGGGCAATCACACAATTATCACGCATCACACAATTATCACACATCACAATTATCAGGGTTTAGAGCCTTCTTTGTCTTTCTCATGCACGTCTGTTACAAAGGGCAATTACACAACTGATTATCAGGCTTTGGAGTTCTCTATGCCTTTCCATGCCTGTCCATGACAAATGGCGATCACACAATCATCAGGTTTTAGAGTCCTCTTTGTCTTTCTCATGCTTGTCTGTAACACAGGGAGAAGGGGGGGGGGGGGGGGGGGGGGCATCAGATCAGGGTTTGGAGTGCTCTGTGCCTTTCTCATGCTCATCTGTAACACGGGGCAATCACACAATTATCAGGGTTTCTTGCCCTTTTTGTCTTTCCCATGCTTGTCTGTAACACAGGGAGGTGGGGGTGGGGGGTGGGGGGTGGGGATCACACAATTAATTATCAGGGTTTATAGTCCTCTTTGTCTTTCTCATGCATGTCTGTAACACAGAGTGATAACACAATTATTAGGGTTTTGAGCCCTCTGTGCCATTCTCATGCATGTCTGTAACACAAGTAAAGCACCCAGAGCAGATTTCTGGATAGTGTGCTATATAAGTATCCATTATTATTATTATGTTAGTGTTCAATGTGCCTGAAAACCCCTGTGTCTTTCTGTGCTGTGTAACATATGGTTCTTTGTCCGATTGCTCTTTGGTAGTGCTGTTTTTCATCATGTCAGTCGTTCGTTGTTTGTTTGTTGGTGCTTTTCATTATGTCAGTTGTTTGCTTGTTTGTTCGTTGTTGTTTTCCATGATGCCAGTCGTCTGTTGTTTGTTTGTTTGTTGTTTTTCATCATGTCACTTGTTTGTATGTCGTTTCTTGCTGTTTTTCATCATGTCCACCATTGCTCCAGTGCTGACAACAGGTAAGGGAAGGCACGGTGGGCAGGAGCAAGGAATGGGTGGTGTTTCACCACCCATCAGCTGCTGCTCTTAAGGTCAAGTTGTTCAGGGCTGCGCTGCTGGTCTTGAACGGGACTGACCTTTGGCCTCCAGCAAAGTGACCAGTGTGTCGGTGTGATCTTCGTCCATCATCTGATTGGTTCGTGACTCGGCCAATCGCAGCTCCTTCAGAAACTCCTGCTTCTCCCTCTCCAGCTGCGATATCTCCGCTCTGGGAACATCACAGATATCACTGACGTCTTCACCCCGAGAATACCACAGACATTATTGTCATCTTCACCCTGCGAACATCACAGACATGATTGACATCTTCACCATGTGAATCACCATTATGATAGAAAAAATAATAATACAAAAAAAACCCTCATTTATTTTCAGTCTAATATCATCATCTTAGATGAACAGACTATAAATGAATAAACGATACAATTCACTGTGTGAACATCACAGACATCATTGACATGTCCGCCTTGAGAACATGACAAACTTCATTGACATCTTGACCCTGCAAACATCACAGACATCACTGACATCACTGACATCTTCATCCTGAGAACACTGCAGACATCCCTGACATCTCCATCCTGTGAACATCACAGACATAATTGACATCTCCACACTGTGGACATCGCAGACATCATTGACATCTCAACACTGTGAACATCACAGGCACTGAAATAACTGCTTTATGAATACAGACATCATTGACATCTTCAATCAGTGAACATCATAGGCATTACTGAAATCTTGTCCCTGTTAACATCACAGATGTACTGACATCTCCACCCTGTGAACATCACAGACGTAACTGACATCTCTGCCCTGTGAATAACAGAATATCACAGACGTACCTGACATCTCCCCACTGTGGACAACACAGACATTAAAATAACTGCTTTGTGATTACAGACATCATTGACATCTTCACTCAGTGAACATCACAGGCATTATTGAGATCTCTGCCCTCTTAACATCACAGACACAACTGACATCTCTATCATGTGAACATCACAGACATAATTGGTATTTCCTCTCTGTGAACATCACAGACACAATTGACATCTCCGCTCTGTTAACATAACAGACGTAACTGACATGTCCAACATGTGAACATCACAGACATTACTGACATTTCCGTCGTGTTAACATCACAGACACTGACATCTCCATTATTGACAACTTCATAATGTGAACATGACAAACATCAGTGTGAACATATCACTACAGTCATGGTAAGTATTGATATTCCTCCATGCAAACCCTGTCTGTGTACTGGAAAGACACAAAGAAAAAGTGAAGAGAGACAGAGAGACAGAGAGGCAGAGAGAGACAGAGACAGAGAGAGAGAGAGAAACAGAGACAGAGAGATAGACAGAGACAGGGAGATACACACACAGAGAGAGAGAGAGAGAGAGAGACACTTGACACTTTGACTCTTTACTGTCATTAGCTTAACAGCCCATGTGACAGGGGGGTGCAGGGGAAGTTACAGTGTCGTTTTATCCAATCATTTGAAAAAGTAAAACAAAACAGAACAAAAACCAAAAACTAACGCACCTAATGTTACAAAGGTTATATCAATAAACAACAGCCAACAAATTGCACACACACACAAAAAATAACAACAACATCATCATCATCAGATTGACCATCCAAATACTAATTCTATCTGCTTCTAATTTTAACCCTCAAAGAAATCATTTTGGAAACCATTAATGTTTGTATATATTATGAATTAACGGGCATTTTGATCATTTATTTTCTTTTTCCGTGTATCTACTGCCTCTGAGACGTATTTTGCAAGTGAGAGGATAATATTTTCGTCATTTGATGTTAAGACACTGACCAGGTCTTTCCTCTTTGCTGCAGCTGTTTTAAAGAGTGTACAGTTTTCCCGAACCTCCTCGTATCCTTTGCAACTGAACATGAAATGTATCTCATCCTCTTTATTCTCGCCACACATTGGACAAGGAGATGTTAATCCACCTGTCTCAAACCATCTTTTATTAGCATTCAGCCCGACTGTTCTCAATCTAAATCTAGCAAGATTGACTCTGTGCCACCTGTTTGTTATGACTGAAATATATCTTTCTGTCTGAAATGCTGTCTTGAAGGAAAAGAACCAGCTATATTTATCATTACTTTCCATTTCTCCATGCCAATTTTGTTTATAGCATGCTATCAATCTATCTTTAAATTCTGAGATAAACACATTTTCATAACCCACTCCTTGACACATCCAAACAAGTCCAAATCCATGTTCAGTTAGAGTTTTTTTGATTTGATAAACCCAGTTTTGTTTGCCTCTCTCTTCTTGAAGTAACATCATCTCATACGCTTGCTTACATAATCTGGAAGCCGGTAGCCTTGTCAACTTAATCCAATACTTTACACATTTTACGAAAGTCTTAACATACAGTGGATATCTGCCGGTTTCCCCATATAGTGCTGTGTTTGATGAGTGTAGTGGAACGCCGAGAAAACGTTTAATAGCAAATGTGTGCACCCTTTCGAGTTGACTATTAATCAAAAGTCCCCAAATTTCTGCTGCATATGTCAAAACCGGTTCAACCTGTGTGTCAAACAATTTCCAGAAAAGGCTCATGTCAATGGAATGTAGCTTCCGAAAAGATTTAATAATTTCTATTACCCCTTTTTTCCCTTTTTTGCTTGTTTCAGCCCAAGCAGACGACAGACTCAATTTCGTGGTAAATAACATCCCCAGATACTTATAGGAATTTGTCACTATTAACTCTTTATCACCATAAAACCATTTTTCATGTGCTGAAAGGTGGCCCCCATTTCGAAAAACTATAACATTAGTTTTTTCAAGATTTACAGTTAGCCGCAATCTGTCTGCTTCTTGCTTTAAAACAGTTAGTTGATTCTGCAATCCAATGGCCGTATCAGACAAAAGCACAATATCATCTGCAAATAACATCAAAAACAATTCTACTGCTCCTGGAATCATCTGAATTCCATGTCTACCCTTTTTTGATATTTCAACAGCAAGTTCATTAATGAAAAACGAAAACAACAAGGGACTTAGCAGACAACCCTGTTTAACACCATATGGACATTCGAAAAAATCAGAATAATTACATTTATCACGTACACACACAAGGACAGAATCATATATGCTCTTAACGGCCGTATAAAGCTTGCCATGTACACCAGTTTGAGAGAGAGAGAGAGAGAGAGAGAAACACAGAGAGAGATAAAGAGAGAGATAGACAGGCAGCAACAGTCTGACAGAGAGAGAAAGAGTGCAATATTTTAGGATGAATGTAGTGAGTGATTCACACACACACACACACACACACACACACACACATATAATACACATGTACATATATGTATATATAATGTATACAATACATCAGTATGCATCATACACAAATGGAACAAACAGCACAAAGAGAGCGAGAGAGACAGAAAAGAAGAAAAGAGGAAGAAGCATGATCACAAACTAAACCACACAGTGGCGGTACATTGTCCAGTTATCTCAGACTTACTTCTGTTTTCGGATGGTGTTCTGAGACTCCTCAGTGTAGGCAGCACGGTCATTCTCCATGATGCGGAATTGTCGCTGCAGTTTGCTGAGCTCAGCCTCAGCAATCCCCTCCATCTCCCCGTCGCTCATGTCAGAGCGTGCTGAGCGTGGCTGCGGCATCGTGGCTGATGGGCTGCAGACAAGACAGACCGCAGAACTTTCTCTTCAGCATTTGTTAGTGTCTCTGGATGGGCGCCATAGCCGAATGGTTAAAGCGTTGGACTTTCGATCTGAGGGTCCCGGGTTCGAATCACGGTGACGGCGCCTGGTGGGTAAAGGGTGGAGATATTTATGATCTCCCAGGTCAACATATGTGCAGACCTGCCAGTGCCTGAACCCCCTTCGTGTGTATACGCAAGCAGAAGATCAAATACACACGTTAAAGATCCTGTAATCCATGTCAGCGTTCGGTGGGTTATGGAAACATGAACATACCGAGCATGCACACCCCCGAAAGCGGAGTATGGCTGCCTACATGGCGGGGTAAAAACGGTCATACACGTAAAAAGCCCACTCGCATATATACAAGTGAACGTGGGAGTTGAAGCTCATGAACGCAGAAGAAGAAGAAGAGAAGTTAGTGTCTCTGTCCTTTCAGATGGTTCAGGTAAGTGTGCTTGGTGTTGTACTGGTTATAAGACAAAAGTACATAGACACTCTGTCTCTGTCTTTTTTTTCATTGTTTTGTCTTTTTTTGTTCTGTTGTTGTCTGTTGGGTTTTTTTTTCATACTTCCTTGAGTCTCTGTGTCTCATACACATTAGCACATGTTCATGCACACACACACACACACACGTACACACACACACACACACCCATGCCATGCACACACTCACAAACCACACACACACACACCACACAAAAACATATATTTTAAGACATGCACACACATTTACATGCACACGTGCATACCTACACTCAAATTCATATTTACCTGTAGATGCTTACTTTTGCTGACAATGAAAAGACACCCAAAAGCACTTACATGTGTTGCTGAAGATCTATTTCATGACTGCAGAGTCATGGCTACAAATAATGTATGTGTATTTGTGCACCTATCTGAGTGAATTTCTTCTACAGAATTTTGCCAGAGTACAACACTTATGTTGAAACGGGTTCTTCCCACTCTGCCAAGTGTGTGCTGCACACAGGACCTTGGTTTACAACTAAATGACTAGAAAAGTTTGATTTTGCAGTCAAACTTAGGATAACAGGCAAGAAAGGGAATCAAACTCACACCCTCATGGATGCTGTATTGCCAGATAAATGTCTTAACCCATTCTGCCATCTTCCTCCCTGACAATGACAGTGTCTGCCCAACAGGTCTGTTGTCAAACAACTGGATAAGTGAACTGTCTATGTGACTGTTGTATTCCAACTCGAAATTAAAATATTTTTTTTCTGGAAAAAAATATTTTAAAGAAAAAGCTTTTTATGTCAGTCTTGACCAGGATCTGGTTGTGTCATTGCAAGACATGGGTTTGCTTTTGGCGAAAAGAGAAACTGGCTTCATTTGCTAGGAATATCAATTATTTGGGATGATAATAGGGATCGAAGGCACAGACCGTATAACAGTTGTTTTGTTTCTTCTTCTTCAGTGTTGAGGGCCCACATTCAAACTTGATTATTCTGGCACCTATAACTGGGGGGTTCATAGCAGATAAATCTGGGTACTGGACACAGTTCAGTTTTAAGTCGAGGTGATCATGATGGTGGGGTGGGTGGGGGTAGGCACAGTGAAATAGTGGGTCCAGGGGAGATGCAGTGGGTGGGATGTGAGTGGGGTAATTGATTTATGATTCCTTGTTGCTCTTTCTGACCCATATGTGTCTACAGATGGGCTGACCTGAGAATGAAGGGAGTGCATGGGAAGGTGGCATGGGAAAAAAAAGAAGAAAAAAGAGAGTGGTAAAAGAAGCAGTTCGAGGGGGGAAGGCACCAGAAAAAGAAAAGACAAACAGCAGTTACATGTTATGAGGGCTGCAACATCACATTGTTTTCCTGTATCCTGATCTTTCCGGGCTTCTGTCTTTATATAGTTTCTTGGTGCTGCACTTTCGCCTTACATTAATTACCATGCATTTAATGCCAAAAAACACTTCTTCGTGTTACCCGTTGCTCCTGTAGTTTCACAAATTCGATATTTACTTGTTAGCTGTTCCACAAGCCTCTAATTTTATCTTTCGCGACTTTTGTAGGAGCAGGATGAAAATACAGACGGTCATGAAAAAAAGGTCAAGATTTACTCAAAATAACATACCTACAAACAGAGATAATCCGGTTCTTCCATTTCAGTATATCCTTCTATATTCTGAATGATAACATAACTTTTAAAACGCTCACCTTTACCGCTTGTGTATGTTAAGTATCCAGGGAGGATGTCTGTAGAACCCTGACACTTTGTACTCGCTGTGTTGACAGCACCTGTTAGCACCTCGCCAAAGCCTCGTCACCTGGCAACATACACAGGGGACTGCACTCCGCCGCTTCCTTCCTGTCCGCGGTCGAGCAGACAGGATGTTTGCTTGATGGTGAATGCACGACAGGTTTGAAAAGTTTGGTGACGTACTGTGCGTCTTTTGCTCTTCAAGCGTGCTGGAATTGGTAAAGTTTTACTAATTATTGTATCCCAGCTTCCATGAGCGAACTCTGAGGAAGCTGGGAACATATTATTTTACGAAGCGGAGCAGAATGTTTGTTTTCTTTTCTTTTCATTATACAGATATGCTGCAGTATAATTGTTCAGTCCGCATTCAGTATACAAAAGCCCTTTGTATACTTTTGCAACAAATTCAATTTATTCATTTAGTGAAACTTAAGCACATTACTTCATGCTGTGAAAGTACTGTCTTGTTAAGTTGTTTAGAGGATTTTTTGTGATAATTATTTTGTTGTTGTTTGGAGGTGCAAAAAGTGTGAAATGTATTTTTTCCTGCAAAATCAAATGTTCTCTAAATATTAAAAAAAACTCTGACACTGTCTATTCTTAACAAGGTGTGATTTTTTCATGTTGGTGCAATAACAGCTACTTAGATTTAGATGTAAAAAAAAAAAAGAAAAAGAAAAAGAAAAGAAAAGAAATGGGATTTGATTTCAGGAGAAGTCCTACCCCTGTCCCTCATCTCTTTATCAGTGGCACACAAGTCAAAAGAGTTAGTGATGACAAATACCTGAGAACCATGATTGATGATAAACTCAGTTTTACAGCAGACAGTGAAACACCTATTGCATCCAAAAGAAATGCTCAGAAACATTCAGGTCAATCCTTAAATTCTATAGGGTTTTTACTGCTGCTTCACTGAGTCAGGTTGTTTTTTTTTTCTTTTTCTGTTATCTGCTGGTACAGTTTAAATGTGGAGAACAAGGACATATTGAGCAAAATTGTTAATGTGTCTAGCAAGATAGTAAGTACCAAACAAGAACCTTTGAATGAGCTGTACAAACGCTGGGTGATAAAAAATCAATACATATCATAGACGATGACAGCTGTATCTTCACAAAATAGGGAATGCTACTGATTCTTAAACTGGAAACTCTTAAAACCCACAACAGTTTTTCTTACCCCACACAGATCAGTTCTTATCTTAATGCAAAACTATTTCTATAAGTATAGTTCCTGTGTATATGTGTGTGTGTGTGTGTGTGTGTGTGCTCGCATTCTGATACTTCTGTACTATTTAGTTGTTTTTTTAAAAAAATACTGTTGAATAATTTGGTTTTAATCATGTATTTGTTTTAATTATGATATTTATGCATGTACTTTTGTATTGTGAGGCTTACATTATCTAGGTAATTAAGCACTATATGTCTTTTATGTATTCACATTGAATAACTGTGAGACTGACACTTGCATGTGTATGGTTGTAATTATTGTATGTGAGGTTTACATCAATTTAGCATTTGCGCATGTCTTTATAGTTTATGTATTAATATTAATGATAGTGATTGTGATTCTCATGCATTATTTGTGTAGCACACATCACACATGAATTTCTCTTGTAGAGATAATAAAGTATTCTGTATTCTGATAGGGAGCTATAGATGCAAAATATGCATTGAACATTTGTGCATTTGTTCATACTACATGTAAATTTGCTCTTTCCTCACAGAGGTTGGTGGTGAGTAAGGTCAAGGTCAGCAGCGATGTCGGTGGAAAGGGCAGAGGACAAAGAGGGAAGGAAGGGCTTCAGCCTGAGGGACCAAGGGGACCCAAACAGTGAGCACTGCTCAGGAGATGGCGGAATGCAGATGACAGAAAATAGTGGCGTACAGACGATGGAAAATAGTGGTGTGCAGATGACAGAAAATAGTGGTGAGCAGAAGACAGAGAATAGTGTGCAGATGATGATAAGTAGTGGTGAGCAGATGATAGAAAATAGTGGTGAGGTGACAGAAAATAGTGATGTGCAGATGACAGAGAATCATGGTGAGCAGAAGATAGGAGAGGGTGGTGAGCAGAGGACAGGATGCGATGTTGAGCAGAAGACAGGATCTGGTGAGCACAGGATGGGAGATGGCGGCAACAAACACAGGACAGGAGATAGTGGTGAGCAGAGGACAGGTTGTGGTGGTGAGCATGGTAAAGGGTGTGTGTGGCCACCAGGACACAACCAAGCCACCACTGCCGGGTGCTGTGTGAGCCCAGCGCACAGTGAGGTCAGTGGGGCCGAGTGCCCCTCTCCATGTCTGATGACCAGGAATAGCAATGGTGTGAACGGCAGGGAAGGCAGGATCACCAGAAATGAGGGACCTGACAGCACCATGTTTCAGGCTGTGGTATCACAGTGCACAGAAGTAGAGTATGACAACTCAGCTTATGACCCGTGTGCGTCAGTCAGCGGAGACAGGTGTGTTGAAAGGTGTGTAGACGTGCAGAAGACAGGTGCGGTGTCTGAGTCATCCACTGGCACCAGTGACAGTGGTGCTGATGACAGAGGATGTGAAAATGATAATGCAGGGGATAAACATGCCACTGACAGTGATGATACCACACACAGAAGTGATGACAGTGACACGACAGACACTGAACATGAACATGGCAGTGGCATGGCACACGCTGAATCTGTCATTGGAGACGACCAGCACTCTCTCTCAGGACCACATCGCAGACATCAGAGGGCTCGACGACAGCGCCAACAAGCTGCCAGCCCCGCGGCCCCACCCCCACATCGCCTGTGTCTGCCCCCACCCGTCTTGGCCCAGTGGCGTGCAGTGGGTCGGCAGTGGGGTGTGGACAACGATGACGACATTGCGCGGATCTTGATGCGGAATTATGAGGACGTGATTGCAGGGCGTCCCCCGCGCCCTCCCCCCCGCCCTCACTGTAGGGAGTGTGGGGAGGTGTTAGTGCCGCTGCCCTGTGGGGTGTGTGGCCCCCACCAGCACTCCGCTCGCCTTCACCACCCCCACGATGACCCAGGTCGTGGCGGCTTCACGGGGGGCAAGGGCAGCTCTTGTGGCCGGTGTCGAGACTAGGGACTAGTTCTTGCTTCACTTCACCCCATTCTGATGTGAGTCACCTTGCAGGCTGTCACATTTTGGCAGACAGCGTGTTGTGGCATGTGGCAGACACTCAGCAGTCAGTTCACTGACACTTATGACTTAGCGCACCGTGATATTTGGCAGTCACTCAGCACACTGTTGAAGTCAGCATGCCGTGACAGTCGGATGACTGACACTCAGCACTGTGACTTTCAGCAGACTGATACTGTGACTGACAGCCAGCATGCTATGACACTCAACTTTCATCTCACTGTGAGTCAGCAGACACTCAACACTCTGTGACACTCAACTTTCATCACTGTGAGTCAGCAGACACTCGACACACTGTGACACTCAACTTTCATCACACGGTGAGTCGGCAGACACTCAACACACTGTGACACACAACTTTCATCACACTGCGAGTCAACAGACACTCAACACTCTGTGACACTCAACTTTCATCACACTGTGAGTCAGCAGACACTCAACACTGGTGACACTCAACTTTCATCACACTGTAAGTCAGCAGACACTAAACACACTGTGACACTCAACTTTCATCACACTGAGTCAGCAGACACTAACACTCTGTGACACTCAACTTTCATCACACTGCGAGTCAGCAGACACTCAACACTGGTGACACTCAACTTTCTTCACATGGTGAGTCAGCAGACACTCAACACACTGTGACACTCAACTTTCATCACACTGCGAGTCAGCAGACACTCAACACACTCTGACACTCAACTTTCATCACACTGCGAGTCAGCAGACACTCAACACACTGTGACACTCAACTTTCATCACACTGCGCGAGTCAGCAGACACTCAACACACTGTGACACTCAACTTTCATCACACTGCGAGTCAACAGACACTCAACACTCTGAGATGCTCAACTTTCATCTCACTGCGAGTCAGCAGACACTCAACACACTGTGACACTCAACTTTCATCACTGTGAGTCAGCAGACATTCAACACTCTGAGACACTCAACTTTCATCTCACTGTAAGTCAGCAGACACTAAACACACTTTGACACTCAACTTTCATCACACTGCGAGTCAGCAGACACTCAACACTCTGTGACACTCAACTTTCATCACACTGTGAGTCGGCAGACACTAACACTCTGTGACACTCAACTTTCATGTCAACCACTAGTTGGCAGACATTCAGCACTGTCACTCAACTTCCATCACACTGTGTGTCAGCAGACACTCAACACTCTGACACTCAGGCACACTGTGACTGACGGTCAGCATACACTGACATCAGGTCCACAGTGACATGCAGACTGAGTCTGACTTGACAATAATAAAAGGTGCTAGGTTTTGTCATGAAACTTTTTCATTCTTACGTATAGAAGTCTATCCTTGAATTATCGCATCAAAAATGTTGTCTGAGTTTGTGAATGTGTGAGATGTACATGCATGATACTGACTTTTGCTTTGTTGCATGAATAGTTGACATTTTCATCCATTTCTGATGAACGGATTTAACAGGTTTATTATTGTTCAGACAAAACATTGCTATAGTACTAATACTGGTATTGCATATGATATTTACTGTTGATCAATCTGTTTGATTTCCTGTCTTTAGATGCTTATTAGATAAATCCCTTCTTCAGATAAGTGGGCAACTACAGAATTGCTTCCCATGTCCCATTTTTGTGTGGCCTGAATTTTTATTTTATTCTTTTTCTCTCTTTTTTTTTTTTTAAATTAAAAATTTTCACTGAACTGCTTTGAAAGCAGTCAGAAGATCTATCATTTGCCAAATACATGCACGAATCTATCGGTTTTTAAAAGGTCAGAAGAATGATGAAAATGAGGTGGATGCTGAAAAGTGCCGATAACCTGCTAGTTTGCCAAGTGAGAAAATAGAGGCACAAGCACTTGCTAAAAAAAAAAAAAAATAGAAAGAAAAAAAGTTGAAAGTACCCAGCGCTTCTTTTATCAGCTGAGTGCACACACCTGTCATTAAAGCTACAATAAGTCCAGCCAGCTGCTGCCAGCCTGACACAGCAACACACTTCAGTCAGATATAGCTAGTTGCTGTCCGCTACGGCGCTCTCCATATGAAAAAACAACAACAAACAAATAAATATTGGGATTCACGCTGCTTGTAACATTGAAGGGTTCTGTCCTTTGGACCAGCCAAGTGTCTCATCTGTCGACATGGGACACATCAAAAGGATGGCTGGAGACAGCTGGGGCCAGTGTGAACACTATCCCTGGCAGAAAGCGCAAAATGACATGCACACAACTTCTGGCCAGGTACTGTCAGCAACTGGCTGGGCTAAGTGTGAATGTAGCCTATTTGACTTCTTGTTTGAATTTCAAGAACCCGTATGGAACTTTAGACTAAAGGGAATGCATGTTTCTCGTTGGATAATGTGCTCAAAGGATCAATTTATAAATTGAAATAAAAAAAAACCAACCCAACATACAAAACCCCCTGCCTATATGCAGTCGAACTGAAGTTATTGAATTGTCCAAAACATACTTTGCAGTCATACAGCAATAATTAGATTGTCCAATGGAAGTCATACAGTTAATGTTGATAGTGAAATCAATATCACATTATCAGGGTGAATGCGAATTGCATTATCTGCTTTAACATTTACAACTCTCCCTTTCTCTGTATGTGTATATATTCATCTATCTTTCTGTGATTATGGAATCAGGAGTTGTAATGAAAAAAGTAATATGATGAAAAGTTACCTTTCTGTGTTTATGGAATTACCAGTTGTAGAAAAAAAAAGTAATTTTATGTTATGTCTTTCTGTTTTTAGGAATCACAAGTTGTAATAAATAAAACAAGAACTACAAGATAACTATATGGTCATTTTCTCCATCTTGATTCACTCACCTGGTTTTATATGTTCTGAAGTGTGTGCATGTGTGTGTGAGTTGACTGTCCAGTGTCTGTGTGCAGGTTTGTGCGTCATGTGTGGGTGTGTACGAGGAAAAGTGGTGGTGGATGGTGTGTGTTCATGCACTGGCACCGGGACTGTGGGAGAAAGATCACCTTTGTCTACTTTCCCGCTTGGGGTAGTGTTTAGTTTTGTTATGAATACTATTTAAGTTGTTATTAATAAGTATGTAAAAACTATGGTCATCATCATTGTACAGTGCTGTTTTTGTTCTTTGTTGTGCAGTGTTGTGTTCACTCTTAAGTCTTGTTTACTAAAATAAATTTGTGCATCAGTGTTTAGAACTCCAAGCAGAATAAGCACAAGTTTCTTTAATCACTCTCTCTCTCTCTCTCACAGTCCCAGTCCCGAGACTCCATCTGCATTGTGATCCCACACAGACGATACTGTTGGGTTGAATTCCATGATGGGAAACATACAGCTTCATGCTTATAGTAGTACATCAAGAGTTGTGCTCAACAGGGAATCCATACATTCCATGTTGTATATGACTATCATAATGACTATGTCAGTCATATCCCTGTTTAATTATCAACAGTCGCACAATGTTTTGTGTCTATTATGCAGTATGGTGACCACGTCACCTGTGATGTGTTGAATGGTGACCATGTCACCTGTCTATTGTGTTGAATGGTGACCATGTCACCTGTCTGTTGTGATGTATTGTGACCATGTCACCTGTCTGTGTACTGAATGGTGACAATATCACCTGTTGTGTTGAATGGTGACCATGTCACCTGTCTGTGTACTGAATGGTGACCATATCACCTGTTGTTGAATGGTGACCATGTCACCTATTATGTTGAATGGTGACCATGTCACCTGCCTGTTGTGTTGAATGGTTGCCATGTCACCTGTCTGTGTACTGAATGGTGACCACATCACCTGTCTGTTGTGTTGAATGGTGACTATGTCACCTGTCTGTGTTGAATGGTGACCATGTCATCTGTGTACTGAATGGTGACCATGTCACCTGTCTGTTGTGTTGAATGGTGACTATGTCACCTGTCTGTGTTGAATGGTGACCATGTCACCTGCCCGTTGTGTTGAATGGTGACTGTGTCACCTGTCCGTTGTGATGAATGGTGACCATGCCACCTGCCTGTTGTGTTGAATGGTGACCATGTCACCTGTCTTGTTTTGAATGGTGACCGTGTCACCTGTCCGTTGTGATGAATGGTGACCATGCCACCTGCCTGTTGTGTTGAATGGTGACCATGTCACCTGTCTATTGTGCTATATGGTGACCATGTCACCTGTCTGTGTACTGAATGGTGACCGTGTTACCTGTCTGTTGTGTGGAATGGTGACCATGTCACCTGTATGTTGTGTTGAATGGTGACCATGTCACCTGTGTTGTGTTGAATGGTGACCATGTCACCTGTCCGTTGTGATGAATGGTGACCATGCCACCTGCCTGTTGTGTTGAATGGTGACCATGTCACCTGTCTATTGTGCTATATGGTGACCATGTCACCTGTCTGTGTACTGAATGGTGACCGTGTTACCTGTCTGTTGTGTGGAATGGTGACCATGTCACCTGTATGTTGTGTTGAATGGTGACCATGTCACCTGTGTTGTGCTGTATGGTGACCATGTCACCTGTCCGTTGTGATGAATGGTGACCATGCCACCTGCCTGTTGTGTTGAATGGTGACCATGTCACCTGTCTATTGTGCTATATGGTGACCATGTCACCTGTCTGTGTACTGAATGGTGACCGTGTTACCTGTCTGTTGTGTGGAATGGTGACCATGTCACCTGTATGTTGTGTTGAATGGTGACCATGTCACCTGTGTTGTGCTGTATGGTGACCGTGTTACCTGTCTGTTGTTTTGAATGGTGACTGTGTCACCTGTCCGTTGTGATGAATGGTGACCATGCCACCTGCCTTTTGTGTTGAATGGTGACCATGTCACCTGTCCGTTGTGATGAATGGTGACCATGCCACCTGCCTGTTGTGTTGAATGGTGACCATGTCACCTGTCTATTGTGCTGTATGGTGACCATGTCACCTGTCTGTTGTGATGAATGGTGACTATGTCACCTGCCTGTTGTGTTGAATGGTGACCATGTCACCTGTCTATTGTGCTGTATGGTGACCATGTCACCTGTCTGTTGTGTTGAATGGTGACCATGTCACCTGTCTGTTGTGTTGAATGGTGACCATGTCACCTGTCCGTTGTGATGAATGGTGACCATGTCACCTGTCTGTTGGTTGAATGGTGACCATGTCACCTGTTTGTTGTGATGAATGGTGACCATGTCACCTGTCTGTTGGTTGAATGGTGACCATGTCACCTGTTTGTTGTGCTGTATGGTGACCGTGTCACCTGTCTGTTGTGTTGAATGGTGACTTGTGTTACCCATCTGTTGTGATGGATGGTGACACATCTGGTGTGTTAAATGGTGACTATGTCACCTGCCTGTTGTGCTGAATGGTGACCAAGTTACCTGTCTGTTGTGGTAGATGGTGAGTGTTACCCATCTGTTGTGATGGACGGTGACACATCTGTTGTGTTAAATGGTGACCATGTCACCTGCCTGTTGTGTGGAATGGTGACAGTGTTACCCATCTGTTGTGTTGAATGGTGACCATGTCACCTGTCGTGTTGAATGGTGACCGTGTCACCTGTCTGTTGTGGTGAATGGTGACAGTGTTACCCATCTGTTGTGATGGATGGTGACACATCTGTTGTGTTAAATGGTGACTAGGTCACCTGCCTGTTGTGTTGAATGGTGACAATGCCACCTGTCTGTTGTGTTGAATGGTGACCATGTCACCTGTCTATTGTGCTATATGGTGACCATGTCACCTGTCTGTGTACTGAATGGTGACCGTGTTACCTGTCTGTTGTGTGGAATGGTGACCATGTCACCTGTATGTTGTGTTGAATGGTGACCATATCACCTGTGTTGTGCTGTATGGTGACCGTGTTACCTGTCTGTTGTTTTGAATGGTGACCGTGTCACCTGTCCGTTGTGATGAATGGTGACCATGCCACCTGCCTTTTGTGTTGAATGGTGACCATGTCACCTGTCCGTTGTGATGAATGGTGACCATGCCACCTGCCTGTTGTGTTGAATGGTGACCATGTCACCTGTCTATTGTGCTGTATGGTGACCATGTCACCTGTCTGTTGTGATGAATGGTGACTATGTCACCTGCCTGTTGTGTTGAATGGTGACCATGTCACCTGTCTGTTGTGCTGTATGGTGACCATGTCACCTGTCTATTGTGCTGTATGGTGACCATGTCACCTGTCTGTTGTGTTGAATGGTGACCATGTCACCTGTCTGTTGTGTTGAATGGTGACCATGTCACCTGTCTGTTGTGTTGAATGGTGACCATGTCACCTGTCTGTTGTGATGAATGGTGACCATGTCACCTGTCTGTTGGTTGAATGGTGACCATGTCACCTGTTTGTTGTGCTGTATGGTGACCGTGTCACCTGTCTGTTGTGTTGAATGGTGACTTGTGTTACCCATCTGTTGTGATGGATGGTGACACATCTGGTGTGTTAAATGGTGACCATGTCACCTGTTTGTTGTGCTGTATGGTGACCAAGTCACCTGTCTGTTGTGGTAGATGGTGAGTGTTACCCATCTGTTGTGATGGACGGTGACACATCTGTTGTGTTAAATGGTGACCATGTCACCTGCCTGTTGTGTGGAATGGTGACAGTGTTACCCATCTGTTGTGTTGAATGGTGACCATGTCACCTGTCGTGTTGAATGGTGACCGTGTCACCTGTCTGTTGTGGTGAATGGTGACAGTGTTACCCATCTGTTGTGATGGATGGTGACACATCTGTTGTGTTAAATGGTGACTAGGTCACCTGCCTGTTGTGTTGAATGGTGACAATGCCACCTGTCTGTTGTGTTGAATGGTGACCATGTCACCTGTCTATTGTGCTATATGGTGACCATGTCACCTGTCTGTGTACTGAATGGTGACCGTGTTACCTGTCTGTTGTGTGGAATGGTGACCATGTCACCTGTATGTTGTGTTGAATGGTGACCATGTCACCTGTGTTGTGCTGTATGGTGACCGTGTTACCTGTCTGTTGTTCTGAATGGTGACCGTGTCACCTGTCCGTTGTGATGAATGGTGACCATGCCACCTGCCTTTTGTGTTGAATGGTGACCATGTCACCTGTCCGTTGTGATGAATGGTGACCATGCCACCTGCCTGTTGTGTTGAATGGTGACCATGTCACCTGTCTATTGTGCTGTATGGTGACCATGTCACCTGTCTGTTGTGCTGTATGGTGACCATGTCACCTGTCCGTTGTGATGAATGGTGACCATGCCACCTGCCTGTTGTGTTGAATGGTGACCATGTCACCTGTCTATTGTGTTGAATGGTGACCATGTCACCTGTCTGTTGTGTTGAATGGTGACCATGTCACCTGTCCGTTGTGATGAATGGTGACCATGTCACCTGTCTGTTGGTTGAATGGTGACCATGTCACCTGTTTGTTGTGCTGTATGGTGACCGTGTCACCTGTCTGTTGTGTTGAATGGTGACTTGTGTTACCCATCTGTTGTGATGGATGGTGACACATCTGGTGTGTTAAATGGTGACTATGTCACCTGCCTGTTGTGCTGAATGGTGACCAAGTTACCTGTCTGTTGTGGTAGATGGTGAGTGTTACCCATCTGTTGTGATGGACGGTGACACATCTGTTGTGTTAAATGGTGACCATGTCACCTGCCTGTTGTGTGGAATGGTGACAGTGTTACCCATCTGTTGTGTTGAATGGTGACCATGTCACCTGTCGTGTTGAATGGTGACCGTGTCACCTGTCTGTCGTGTTGAATGGTGACCGTGTCACCTGTCTGTTGTGGTGAATGGTGACAGTGTTACCCATCTGTTGTGATGGATGGTGACACATCTGTTGTGTTAAATGGTGACTAGGTCACCTGCCTGTTGTGTTGAATGGTGACAATGCCACCTGTCTGTTGTGTTGAATGGTGACAATGTTACCTGTCTGTCGTGATGGATGGTGACACATCTGTTGTGTTGAATGGTGACCATGTCACCTGTCTGTTGTGTTGAATGGTGACCATGCCACCTGTCTTTTGTGATAAATGGTGACACATCTGTTGTGTTTAATGGTGACCATGTCATCTGTATATTGTGAATGGTGATTGTGTTCCTTGTCTGTCGTGTTGAATGGTGAAATCTGTTGTACTGTCTCACCTGTCCTATTGAATGGTGGCTATGTCACCTGTCTGTTGTGCCGAATAGTGACCGTGTTTCCCGAGTCTGTCTGCCTACATGGTGACCGTATCACTTGTGTGTCACTGCTTTGTTGCACTATGGTCCAGCACACTGTTTATACACGCTGCCTTGATCCAAACTGGATTGCTGAAGGCAACATGGTTTTCTTGGCTCACATCTGAGCTTCACATTAATTACATGTAAATTTTTTTTTTTTTTTTTTTCAGATTCCTAGAATATGTTAAATACTTTTACCGGTTTGCGTCTCGAAAGATGACTTCACCTTTCTCACTGACATGTTTAACCAACATTTGCATAATTTTATTTTATGATTCGAATGCTCAACGAACACAAATCCCCAAACCAGTCTGATGTCTGACAAATGTATTACGACACTGGAATCCTCAAGTACAGATGATTACACAGTTGTCCATCATTCGTGTCTGGTCACGTACCAAAAAAAAAAAGAGCTCTGGTTTGAAATCAAGAATACATATATCATATACTATGTGAAAAAACAAGCTCCACAAACAAACATAGCATTCATATCATATCGTCAAATGCCAAAGAAAAAGTTGCTTCCACTGTTTGTTTCCTGCAGAAGACCGGTGCCCAGTCAGACCCCCTGCAGAGATGGCTCTACGGAGGAGGGGCACCACACTTTACAGCCATCCTTCCTCACACGCCACGCTACTTTTCTCCACTATTTCCCTGGGCACTGGAAAAACAACAAAAAATATCACATTCATCACCATGAAAATAAACTATCTCCCTGGGCACTGAAAATACAATTAACGCATTCATCACCATGAAATCACAAACTCAACAATAATCTCCACAGACATCCTGATATTAGTGACTGGAGAAGTTAATGAGAGCCAGGCTGACAATAAGTCCCCAACAGAAAAGTTCTGACATGCCAGTCTAATCAATGGGCCACTGTCGTTATCAAGTTATTTCTGATCCTAATAAACCTGGGCTAGAAAACTGGAATTAATTCAGTACTCTTCCTGTTTGTTCTCACCAGCCTCCCCCCTAACCCTGTTCTGACAGTGTGCCACCATTTTTCCGTCAGCCTTCATTGCTCATTTCCCAACACAAATTTAAAAATTGATGTCAAAACAACTGATATACAGCAATAACATAAAATATACTATAACAACTCTTTGTGGATGTGATATATAGATATAACATCTAAAATAACAGGTGACTTTGTAGTCTAGCAAAATGCATACACTATGTAGCGATGACATCTAAAAATAAATGATTTTGTAGTCTAGCTAAATGTATACTGGTGTATGCTTGCGTGTTCTTTCTTTCAGATGGTCATGTCTTGATCAGTCCTGATGCTGTCCTGTTTAATAGTTTGGGGTATAAGCATCAATAATAATAACACATCCTGATGAGTTGTACTCGTGTTCACTGTCACAGTCAGACTGCATCTGGTGACGAAATGCTGTGTTGTGACAACAAATTTTGTGTGGGAATGTGTGGGAGTATGGGGGTGGAGGGTGGGGGGTTAAGTGGGTAGTGCAGGGTATATGTCTATGTGTGCACTCATTGACTGAATAAAATTTAACCCTTACGCTGGCTATTTTACAGTTTACTAACAGTATGTTGTCTGCCAAAATAACAGAAAGAAAGTTTGAAAAAAACAATAACGTTTGTATAGCATGCATAGCTTTTTAATTAGTAGTATTTGAACATGACATGCAGAATAAAATTTGTTAGTAATTGAATAAACAATAACACAAAACAGATCTTGTGTGTTTGTGAGTGTTTGAGTGGGTGCTTACCTGTCAGGAATGTGGAAATTCCAGATAAAAACAGGTGGTTCGTGAGTGGTGGACAGGAAAACGCACATCTCATTTGTACTTACAAATTTGTGCTTACAGTTAATAATGTCACTGATATTCCACAGTATCCCCCAGAAAAAATTGGAGCTGTTTCACAGTAAAGTCATTGTGTTTTATACCTGTCTTCCAAGCTGGTAACCCAGGTAAGAAGTGACGAAGTATATACAGTTATGTTTCCAAACTGAAATCACTTACTGAAAGCATAAAAATACAAAAAATAGTCACTGTTCACAATAACTGCTACTTATCCATATAAAAGTCATATTTTATTTTGCCTACACAATTGCAGGTATGCACAGGTATGTACAGGTGAGTTGTGTTCAAATTATTGATCACCGGCTTCATCGGGCAGATTGTGCAGATCTCGTTTGTAGTCCATGCGAGAGTGGTATATGTCAAAACAGAGTGGGTGGCACAAGACAACCTTACAGGTGTTACACATGAATGAGGACTGCTTTCGTTTGTAGCCATCACGCTCACCCTTCTTCCTGTTGCATGCAACACAGTCACGAACTGGCCTCTTCCTCTTGGCACCTTCCTTTGCAGGAATGTAGACAGCTATATGTGTCCCTATCAGTCTTTGAGGAGGATTTGGGCACTTTCTTCCTTTGTTAGAAGGCACAGGGGCATCAGGGGACTGCAAAACAAGTGCATGCACTACCTCCCGTCTGAACTGGTAGTGAGATATAGGTGCTCTGGCAAACTTGTGCAGACAGAAGGCACTGCACAATGCGACAGTGAACAGATAAAAAAAAAAGTCTGCGCCACCACTTCACTGTCTTTCTCAGCAAGGAGTAGTTCTTGATGATCTGATCAGCAGTATCCACCCCTCCCATGTTGTGAATATAGTCCACAATGCACAAAGGCTTGAAGACATGACTGCCCTGATCATCAACCTTTTGAAGCATGGTCTGCTGTGGTCCATGAATGGTTGATAAGATGTGAACATCACGCTTGTCATGATGTTTAATGGCAAACAAATTATCTCTCAATCGAAAAATGCTCTCCCCCTGCTGCAATGTGACAGTGTCACGTCTTGTTTTTTTGCTTCCTAAAAGCAGCTGGCATGCCTTGCCTGGTGACTCTCACTGTCCCGCAAGCATACGTGTTCAGCAAGTACAGTTGGTGAAACAGTTCAGGGCTGGTATAATAGTTATCCATGTACACCTTGTGGCCCTTGTCTAAGAGTCCACAAAATGTCAGCAAACTCAGGACTGTGGGTGGTAGTGGACAGCTCCTCTGTGATGCCTAGTGCCTCTGTATAGTCTGTCTTTGGGGTGGAACCTTGGTACACATCCATACCTAGCACATATCCTGATTTTGACTCACAGACCTCATAGAGTTTTATTCCAAACTTGTCAGGCTTGGCTGGATTGTATACTCTGTCCCTTCCAAGGACATGTTGCTTCATCAAAGCTGAGGTTTTCTTGTGGTGAATATACAGATGAGAATTTCAGTTTGATGTGACTAAGAAGGGGTTTCACTTAGAACAGTGGATCACTCTTGTCATCCTCTGAGTTGTCAGCAATGTGAAAGTTGCTCAAAATTGACTGAAAACGCTTCAGTGACATGTGCTGAGAAAAAAAAAGGTGTGCTAACAACTTCATCTTGACTCCAGTACTCTTCAATGCTGGGTTTCAAAACAAGACCTGTTGTGATAACCAGAGCCAGAAAAACATGCATCTCTGAAAACGTAACTGGTGACCAACGATGAAAAAGGAAATTTTCTATCTAAAATTACGGGGGGGGGGTGCACGCGTATGGGCAAGCGTGTCCCCTAGTGGTCCACCTTCCTCCCTACACCAGGGGAGGGCATCCCTACACGCCTCGGTCGCTATTGGATCCGAGACGGTCGAGGCAAGCCGCGTGGGGGGTCGCGTGATCCGATGTCACGGCCGCCACCACGGACGCATCGCACATAGGGCCCAGTCTAACGTGCGGATCCAAGGCAAGCTGCCTTTTTTTTTTTTTTTTTTTTTTTTTTTTTTTCCAAGGGATTGTGGCCATTCCATTGGTGCAACTGTGGGTATGGTAAAGAGATAGAGGAGATCGACTTGTACACTGCCGACTGGCAGGGCCGAGAAAACGCGGATCGCGTCGAGTGAGTTCGCGGATCGATAAAAATGACATGAAAGGTAACACTGACCTGAGTGTGTGACCACAAACCTCTAGAAGTCATCAGAGGAGGTGGCGGAGGTCTGGAGTCGACCGGAGGGAGCGGAGGAAGTGGAGAAGGCGGCGGGTTGGCGTTGTTTAGAGGGCCAGGAGTAGAGGGCCCAGAGTGTCAGCGAATCGATTGCGATCGCGCTTTAATTTTAGCACGATTCCCCAATCGAGCTACATAATTATGTGACCTGGTTGGAGACATAATTTGACCACAAACAAGAACGCCAGAGAATCGACAGACAGACAGAAAATACGAAAAAACTTAGCCGTATGAAGAGCACAGGTACAGGAGTCATGATGGCTGCCGGAAAAAGAGGGCGATAACCAGCGGGACAAAGGGGAGGTTACCTACTTCCGGGAGGTTATCGGCCGTAGTTTCGTCTGCTCCGCATGGGCGGATAGTTTGCACAGGACAGGAATGTCAGACCCCTGCCGGAGTCTGCACTAGTTGGGTCACGGTTAAGTATGTGTAATTAAACGTGATTTCAAATTTCCCTGTTGAATTTTTCTCTCAGCATACAAGTTTGTTAGTTCCACTAACAGTTGAATCAAACCATCATCAATAAACAATGACAAAAAATCCAAAGGTTTAGGATCGTCTGGAAGCACAACACTGAGCTTATCTTCCCCACTGAACGGCATGTTGACAACCCCCTCCTTCTCACTCACCCAGCCACTGGCAGTGTCGATCTCAAAATCACGGTTACATGGTGCTTGATCTAGATCAAATATATCACCTGCCTCACCCAGTCCATTCAAAACATCCCTAACTTCTTCACCTGCTTCTTCCATGACAGCATTGGCAAAAAATCCTCAAACAGATTCCTAATTCTATCACGCTCTCCATTAGGCGCCGCCATTGTTGTTGTGTGCCGACGCTTCCAGTCACACTATGTACTAACTACTATCAACAATAAACCAGTCCAAAATGCTCAAAATCCATGTTACAGGGCGAGCTCAGTCATTTATGCAAATTAGTTTATGAATGAACCTTAGTTTTGTATCAGTGTGTGTGTGTGTAACTAGGTCAATCACGCTGACCCCTCAACGTGACTTAAGTCGCGACTGCCAGTGGTGTCCATGACGTAATGGCGCAACATATGTCGCGACAACCAGCGTAAGGGTTAAGGGAAAAATATGCCGAGGAAAAACGACTAAAATAGAAAGAAAGAATTTCAAACCTGTGAAACATTGAAATAATCGGAACTGGAAAGGAAGACATCTACTTCTTGCGTTTGGAGAGCAAGTCGGCAGCGTCATCGAATTCCTTCTCCCCAATGTTCAGGAAGAGAGCAGAGGCGTTGAGGTACACCCTGTTCTGGGACTGCGCAATCTGCAGTCACAACACAGATCACACACTGGTACAGCATGGTCATAATTACACAAGCAATTAATCTGTGGGCAGAACAATTCACAATGTGACATGATATTCACTGCTATCAACATGCATCACAGCAACAGCCAGCTTTACATTTACAACAGTAATTTTTAATATATTACCATTATCATTTTTTTTCTGTGCACACAGAGGATCGTGCACAGGAAAGATTTCAAACACTGTTATCATTGTCTTCAGTCCCTCTTCCCCTGCATGTTAATATCTGGATCAATCTGACATCCACATACCTGTCATTTCACTATGTCATGTTCATGTTGCTTCTGTTGTGTGAACAGCTTCTGCTCACAGCCACACATTAGTCACAGTATTCACCACAATTCATGTTCTTCTTCTTTGTTCCCACGTTCATTCGTATGTACACGAGTGGGCTTTCACGTGTATGGCCATTTTTATCCCGCCATGTAGGCAGCCATACTCCATTTTTCAGGGTGCTACATGTTCTGATAACACAACTCTGTGATCTATCAAATCTGGTATTGAATCAGTGTAATTGCCTTTTCTTCAGGAAATAATTTACTTCATCCTTGCAATTCTGATGAGGTGGTTGCAAAATATGTTTCGAATTTGTATTTTTGTTTTATTTTTTGTTGCGTGTGGTTAAGTTTAATAGAAAGCCTCTGTTTATATGAGATACATCGAGTTTCCAGCAAGATGTCCAGCTTGGAAATGTATAATACATAAAATGATAATAAATATACGAGAAAAGCCCACTTTACAGTGCAATTTCAATAAAACATAAGCACTGAACTGACAGAGAAGTTCATTCGGTGTCATGGACATTCTACTAACAGTAAAGTACATGACATCAAATACTCAAATATATGAAAATTTATTTGCTCGTCTGAATCTCGGTTTCCGTGTTGAACAAATGTACTGGGAAGCATGGTTTCTGCCTTTTCAAGTTTTTTCAGAAAGACTGAAAAAGTGGAAGAAAGGTAGGAAAGTGGCTGGCAGCCACATGACTTACAGTGCGGGCGATGTTCTGGGATGCTCTGATCTTCCTCAGCTTCAAGAAGCCTGGGTTAGCACTGACAGCTTGTCCAATCTGACAGTGAGGTCAAGGTCATATGTCAGTGTGAACAGAAAACAGTGAAGAGGACAAGATGAACAAAAACAACAGGTGTGAACAGGTATTCAAACATGGAAAAGAACTTGATGGAAAGATACAGAGTAGGGGACACAAAATTCCCCGGGAACAAGGGAAACGAAGTGTGCAATACAGACCAACAATATTTGGGGGTGGGGGGAATGAACGACACAATACAGTAACAAGGAACGTGCAGGACAAAGCTACCATGAGAAGTAAGTGGCAAAGGAGGACATGAACAATGTAGACAAACAATATGCTTGGAGACATACAGAGAATGACGCCTTGAAGGAAGACGGGACAGACCAACAGTTGGTCTAAAGATGGGGGACAGAACAGCAATGACATTGTGAAGGGAGACAGGAGGACAGAGACCAGGCCAAAAGAAGGTGAAGACAGTCACTGTATTGGATTTCTTTTTGCCACAAAAGAATTCTCAGTGTGAAATTCTGGCCTGTCTCCATGGAGAGAGTGTTGTCAAAACTGTGTGGTGCCCTTTTTTTTCTGGGTGCTGGAGTATCTATTTCATTATCAGAGTTGATTTTTCTTCAGTTTTGCCAGGAACAACCTTTTTGTTGACATGGATTATTTCATATGCACGTAAGTGCTTGTTGCACATGGGACCTCAATTTCATTGTCTCATCCATATGACAAGAATCCAGACCACCACTCTAGGTCTAGTGGAAGTGTGGGACTTAAATCACGTACCCTCAGATCCTCTCACTTCCTAGGCAGACATGTTACCACTGGGCCACCAATCCACATGATTTCTGAAAAAAGGATACCAACTTGGCGGCTTCTGCCTCTCCCTCGGCCTGCACCACCTTCTGCTGCTTCTCCTGCTTGGCTTTCTCCACCAGGAACTGCGCCCGCTGCGCCTCTTGCTGTGCCACCTGACACCCACAAACACAACATTTGACACTGTTGCTTATAGTCCAGCCAACCACACAGGGTCACATCAGGACTGCCCAACTAAACAAAATTTCAATCACGTCATACACAAAACTTAATAAAAAAAAAACCCCCCAGCTAAACAACACAGTTCATGACATGTCTTAATCATTTAGTCCTTATGGCAAGTAAGAGTATGCTGTGTTGAGGACGTCAGAAGCAAAACAACACAGTTCAAGACATATCTTAACCATTTAGTCCCTTAGGCAAATAAGACTAGTCTGTGCTGAGGACATCAGCCCTTCCGCTTAATTCATCATCCCTGGACTACAGATTCCAAGCACTTTTCACATTTGCTAACGACACCAATTCCTGCTTTTCTTCTTAAGCATTATTCTATTTTAACTCATGCTGCTCAACGACAGGGGCCAGAAAATCTCCTCTTGTTCACCTATCCCCTTCCAGAACCTCCCTTCTAAGCTAAACCTCCCCACCTGTTTGGACTCCACAGCCGCAGTGTATTCACGGCCAAAGCTGAGCTCAGTGATGGAGACGTCATCCAAGATGATGTTGAAGTCCTTGGCGCGCTCTGTCAGCTCTCTGCGAATCAACAGCGACACCTGCTGACGCTGTGTGATCAACTGGGAGGCATTGAACTTGGCAACCACGCTTTTCAGCACCTGCGCACAGGGGTTATATACATTCAATGCATGGCAATATTCAAGCACGTTTCAAAGACAAAATGTGGATTTTTATAGCATGCATACAAACATTTCTTAAAATGATACTTCCAAAAATTGAAATATTATTTTCTTCATAAAACTGTGAAACATTTTGTTAGTTTTCTTATACAGGCATTTCCCCCCATCCAAAATTGTTCATCATGCTGAAGACACCTGTGATTACCATTCCCCTATCCCCAACCTTCACAGAAGTGTTCAAAAGCACTGTATAATTTTGTATCATCGTCATGCAAGTCAATAAAACACACACAAAAAGTGAAAAACAGAGACTGAGGCTTGTGAGAGAGGAAGTGAGAGTGAGGATGAAACAGAGATCAAAATCATATTGGGGTAGACTTAGACTGGCAAGCAGACAGGCAAAAGTACAAAAACATACATACTGAGATACAAAAAGACTGACATACACTGACAAAGAGAGAGACAGACATATAAAGAGGCAGAGGTGGAACAGGTGCAGTGTGACGGAGGAAAGACACTCAACTCACCATAGTACCAGTTCAAACTAAAGGCAGCAAAGAACACTGTTCAAACTAAACTGATTTACAAGTACAAATCTTGGTGTTTGATTTCAACACGATCAGATTCAGTGCTAGACATTCAAACTGAGAACTAAAAAATATTTTACAAGGTGCCCTTTGGCCCTGAAAAGTGAAATTCAAGTGTGAGCCCATGAAGTGAATAATATATATAAAAGAAAACATATGTAATTCCAGTGCTGGAAGCATTTGGAGTACAAATGGAACAAGAATGTGATTACAAAATACAGAATTCTAGACCAGACAGGACAAGGGACAGCAACCTGCTGTCAGTCCCATCACCACCACACTCATGCCCATAACCTCACCTCATTGCAGATAGAGGGCAGCACTCGCTCATCATAGTCTGTTCCCAGGTTGCGGTAAACAGTAGGAAGTTCACTGGCAATTGGGCGTGACAGAACACGCAGGGAGATGTTCACCATCTGCAGGTCTGCACATGTAAGTTAGGCATACACAACATTACAACAACTGTCATCTTGAACGCACAGATACATACACATCATAACAACAGCAGCCATTATGTCATCTGCTGCGCAACCTGTATTTGTGCATTATGTATACATACTCCTCTATTATGGTAGCTCATGTGGAAATCTGTTCTGTTTGTGCATGTGCTCACATGACTATCTCCTATTGTAACACCAGAAAGATCAGGTGAAAACAAAGTAAGTTTGTGACCTGATACAAGTCTTCGTCAGATACAAAACATGAGTGTAAAAGAATCGATAGATAGAAATATGAAAAAAACTTAGCCGCATGAAGAGCACAGGATCAGGAGTCAAGATGGCTGCTGGAAAAAGAGGAAGCTAGTCAGGGATACAGAGGGGAGGTAATCTACTTCCGGGAGGTTATTGGCTTAGCTACTTTCTTTTTCTCTGCATAGGTGGATAGTAGTTTGCACAGGACAGGAATCGGACTCCCTGCCAGAGTCTGCACTAGTGGGTCACGGTAAAGTATGTGTAGTTCAAACAGTTTCTTCAGCAAAAACATATGCGAGGACCATTTGCACACTTACACACACACCCCCTAAACACACCTTTGCTACCAGTTGGGGAGGAGATCTTTCTTGGCCGTGATCTGATGTCATAGATGATAGGATACTGAAACCAGGGCACTCTGAAACACAAAGGATCTTGAATTAAAGAATAAATAAATCATACACATCTGTGTTGAAACTTGCATACAGGACTGGCCACACAGGATATACAATGTCTCAGGAAGATTTAAAACTGTGGCAGACTCCTCCAAAAAACATACAACTTGCAAGCCCAGAAACAATATATATCAGCTTTTTTGACAAAAGCAGATTAACAATGTATCCGAAAAAATAATAAACCACAAAGAGCAATATGCCAATAATGTTTGTCTTTCAGTTTCAAGGAAAATTAATATAATTTGAATTAGTAAACTGTGTGTGTGTGTGTGTGTGTGTGCGCGCGCGCGCATGTGCAGTGTAAAATACAGTGTGAGATGATGGAAACAGAGAGACCAATGCTGGGGCATAGTTCCAGAGACTGACGGTGGCACAGACAGTTGTTGCATGGATCTACATGGTGGTTGCATGGAAACTGTGCTTTCAAGACTGCTCTTTGATCAAGTACCTGACCCTTCAACAAAACCGAACTTTGACCCTCTCAACCCCAATCCATCACTGTAACTCCATGTCCATCCCTTCTGCCATTTCTTTTCCGTCCACCTAAGGGGAGGGATAAGGGACAACTATGAAATGGAGAGATTGTTTAGTAAATAGGATGGAGGGGAGAGTGAGAGCTAAAGAGGCTGAGGGGAAGAGGCGGGTCACAAAATTCCACATCACCTTAACTCATGAGAAAAGAGAAGAGGAATGAAGGATAGAAAGGGGGCGGAGCAGAGGGGAAAAAAACTGTACTGGAAGTGGAATACAGCTCACCGCAAGTGCAGACCCTCCACAAACACATCTTCCTGCACTCCCCCTAGTCGACTGAAGATGATTGCCCGGTGACCACCTTCCACTGAAACACATTCATCCAAATAAGAGATGTATATATATATATAATGGACATATATACGCATTCAATAATCAATGTATTAATGAAAGAATGACATACATATATGACAAGCACACACATAATATGTAAATGTATTACAATAATATATACCGGGTATATGTAGTTAGCTCTCTCCCACAGAGAGACTTCAAATGGTCTCCAACTGCAGTCTCTGAAGGGTATTTTACAAATTTCCCTTTCTAATCTTTCCAGAATTATTTTAAAGTAACAGATGAGTTGTTCTGTTAGTGTTATTACCTGCACTTGTTTTCCTCCACTGCTCAGTTGTACTAAACACACACACACATACATCCTCTGACATTACTATCTTGGTATATATCATACATATTCATAATAAATGCATAGTAGGCAAAAAAAATAATCCAAGTTGTCTTTCAGTTCAAGTGGACTCCTACTGTGTAACTTTGAATGCAGTGTGATGAAATGAAACCTTTTTATCAATCCGATTTTATCAAATCTCTGACGCATTATGCTATGGCAAACAAACAAACAATCAAATATAGACTAGTAAAGATCTTCGAAGTAATTAGACTGGAATTAACAGAAGCACTCCACATCATCCCGCGGCCGTGAGCCTGTGACTTGTTTGGGATGAGTGTAGAATAAACTGCACGTGTTGCATGGCTCGCCCTCGATCCGTAAAGTACCTGTGTAAACGGACTGCGATACCCCGTATGCCAGAGCTCCAGCAGCAGCTAAAAAGCCAATGCCAGTCCCAAGGCCCTTTCCTCCAGACTTCAGGCGTCCTGCCACATCTCCGAGTTTCTTTGGGTCCATGTTGTCTACTAATTTCGTCTGATGTAAAACCTGTGTCCTCTTGCAACCCGGTACTCGAGGTCACCGGAAACCAACAAAGCGAACATCTCATTGGTTTATAACTTCTCCAAATAAAATTACGCACAATTTGGTGACGTAAGGCTGCTCGGAGCTCACTCGGGATTTTGTGAATTTAACACAGAAGTATTAAACACATTGAATCAAACATTCAGAATTTCATCAAAGTTTACTCAACGAATAACTATGTTATTTTCAGCATATTTTTGTCTGGAAAAGAAACGAGCAAAACGTCATTAATTTTTGTGTTTTTTGTGCTGGCCGACAACTCCGTCAAGGACGGCAACATGGCAGGTTCTCTGCGGTGTGCGTTGTCCAGTGTTTCACGGTTTTGCTACAGGCACGTTAGTTCTGCATTATATCAACAGAATGCCAGACACCAAGCTCCCATTGGGAACTCAGGGTAACTATGTATATTATCAGGATTACTCTTCGCTTTAGACATTTTTTGACTGTACAACTTCTCTCTCTCTCTCTCTCTCTCTCTCTCTCTCTCTCATGTCAGCTACTATTATTCCACACCACCATGCGTCTACCTTCTCTCCTCCTTTCTTGTGACCCCCCCCCCCCCCACCGCCCCCATCCTCCCTTCCCCCACTTCACCCAGACAATGAGATAATCAGTGTGATGGTGATGAATACATGTTCATTGATGAGAACTGAGAATGTCAATTTAATGTGCACATATTTGTTGTGTGTTATGGCAGGATGCTCAGCCCTTCATGGTTGCACACCACCAGTCAACAATCTGGGCTTATGGAGTTCTTTGATGACAAGAAAAACTGGGGAGAAGAGACGGTTAAAACAGGTAAGTCAGACTGTGTTCAGAATAATTGAGACTGAACTGTGTACATCACTACATGTATCATTGTATGCTATTTCAGGATAGTTCTTTTATGACACAAATAACAAAGGAGAAGGGACAGTTATAGCAGGTAAATTAAAATTTATATGTGTTTAGAATCATTGAAACTGTATGTGGAGGACAGCTGTGGTTAGTGGAAGAAATGTATTAAAAATAATAGACAGCTGAGGAGTTCTGCATCCATCTTGGATCTTGTACATTGACATCTTAACTTTGATACGTGAAATCGCGAGCAATGATACGAATGACCGACCTGGACAAAAGCAGCAAACATGTGCTGTTCTCCATTTCTTCATTTGATAGCTTCCATTGCTAAAACCAAACTCTGTACTGTGTAAGAACAGCCAAGTAGAAGAATTATTTGTTGTGTGCTGTGTCAGAATATGCTGTTGTCAGAACAGCCAAATAGAAGAACTGTTTTTTGTGTGCTGTGTCAGAACAGACAACTGGAAGACCCGTTTCTTAGTGTAAGTGTATCAGAGTATGTTTTGTGCAACATCCATGTTTAATGTTGTTCACTTTGTCAGAATGGCCTTAACATATGGAGAATTGTGTAATGTGGTCAGGACAGCTGTGGTGTGTAGAGGAAAAATGAGGAATATCTAATTATATTGTCATTTAACAGGATTGATGGCTGTGGTGTGTGGAAGAACTTTACTGTCAGAATGGCCAGAGCATATGCAAAACTTGTGTGTAGTGATAGCACCATGTTATACCATATTAGTACTACTGGCAGCATTTGGAAGATTTATACATGTGCAGTTTGTTGTGTGGTATGTCAGGACTCAGGATGGCCATGGCTTGTGGAAGAAGTGTGTATTTACGACATGTGTGTTGTCTCAGGGTGGCCATTGTGTGTGGAAGGACACTGATGACTGTTGTGTCACGATAGTCATGATATTTAGAGGATCTGTGTGTTGTGTCAGGGCACAGGGCACAGCCATGACATGCAGATGAACTATATTGTTTGGTGTGACATAATAGCCATGGCATATATAGTAACTGTTTTGTGTGTTGTGTTAGGACAGCCATGGCATACAGAGGGACTGTGTGTTATTTGGTTTGACACGACTGCCATGGTGTGTCGATAAGCTTTGTGTTGTGTGGTGTGACGGGACAGCCTTTGGGTGTATATGAACCATGTGTTGTGTGACACTCACTGACAGGACTGCTATATCATGCAGATGGAGTGTGTGTGGTGTGACAGGACTGCCATAGTGTGAAGATGAACTGTGTGTTATGTGGTGTGTGTGTGACAGGATGGCCATGGTGTGTAGATAAGCTTTGTGTTGTGTGGTGTGACAGGACAGTCTTGGGGTGTATATGAACTGTGTGTTGTGTGACAGGACTGCCATAGCGTGTAGATGAAGTGTGTGTTGTACTTGTAGTGTGTGTGACAGGGCAGCCATAATGTGCAGATAGAACTGTGTGGTGTGTATGACAGGACAGCCAGTGAGTGCAGATAAACTGTGTATTGTGTGATGTGACAGGACAGTCGTAGTGTGTAGATGAAGTGTGTGGTGTGTGACAGGACGGCCATGGAGTGCAGATGAACTGTATATTGTGTGATGTGACACGACAGTCGTAGTGTGTAGATGAAGTGTTTGGTTGGTGTGTGACAGGACGGCCATGGAGTGCAGATGAACTTTATATTGTGTGATGTGACATGACAGTCGTAGTGTGTAGATGAAATGTTTGGTGTGGTGCGTGACAGGACGGCCATGGAGTGCAGATGAACTGTATATTGTGTGATGTGACACGACAGTCGTAGTGTGTAGATGAAATGTTTGGTGTGGTGTGTGACAGGACAGCCATGGAGTGCAGATGAACTGTATATTGTGTGATGTGACACGACAGTCGTAGTGTGTAGATGAAATGTTTAGTGTGGTGTGTGACAGGACGGCCATGGAGTGCAGATGAACTGTATATTGTGTGATGTGACACGACAGTCGTAGTCTGTAGATGAAATGTTTGGTGTGGTGTGTGACAGGACAGCCATGGAGTGCAGATGAACTGTGTGGTATGTGTGACAGGACAGCCATGGAGTGTAGATGAACTGTGTGTTGTGTCGTGTATGACTGGACAGCCGTGGTGTGGGGTATATGAACTGTGTTTTGGTTTGTGTGACAGAACAGCCTTGGTGTGGAGTATATGAACTTTGTGTTGTACTTGCAGTGCATGTGACAGGACAGCCATGGTGTGCAGATAGAACTGTGTTGTGTGGTGTGTGTGACAGGACAGCCATGGAGTGCAGATGAACTGTGTTGTATGGTGTGTGTGACAGGACAGCCATGGAGTGCAGATGAACTGTGTTGTGTGGTGCGTGTGACAGGACAGCCATGGAGTGCAGATGAACTGTGTTGTGTGGTGTGTGTGACAGGACAGCCATGGAGTGCAGATGAACTGTGTTGTGTGGTGTGTGTGACAGGACAGCCATGGTGTGCAGATGAACTGTGTTGTGTGGTGTGTGTGACAGGACAGCCATGGAATGCAGTTGAACTGTATATTGTGTGGTGTGTGTGACAGGACAGCCATGGAGTGCAGATGAACTGTGTTGTGTGGTGTGTGACAGGACAGCCCATGGAGTGCACATGAACTTTGTGGTATGTGTGACAGGACGGCCGTAGTGTGTAGATGAAATGTGTATTGTGTGACAGTACAGCCATGGAGTGTAGATGAATTGTGTGGTGTGTGTGACAAGATGGCCATGGCGTGTCTACAGATGAACTGTGTGTTGTTTGGTGTGTTTGACAGGACATCGTTGGCATGTAGATGAACTGTGTGGTGTGTGTGACGGGACAGCAATAGTGTGTAGATGAACTGTGTTGCGTGGTGTGTGTGTCAGGACGGCCATGGCGTGTAGATGAACTGCGGATCAAAAGCAACAGTGACCTGCACAAGCTGTGGTACGTGTTGCTGAAGGAGCGCAACATGCTGCTGACCATGGAACATGAATATCGCCAACAGTCTGAGCTCTTTCCCAACCCTGAACGCATCGAAAAGGTCAGCGCACTGCTTGGTGGCTTGGGGTACAGGGGCAGGACAGTTACTGAGTTAGAATATAGAAAATACTACAGTTATCAGGTCATGATGAAGCCAGTAATTGAGTAAAGGTGACAGTCATTGATGAAAACAGTTTGTCCTGCTGAGTTATTGATTGAGACAATACAGGTAACAGAATTGGATGGAAATAATGCATATTACAGTTACTGCAGAGCAAAAAGAGAGTACAGTTGAAAGGTATTGTTGAACAATTGCAAATAACAGGTATTATTGAAGATGGCATATAATTCTTCTTTTTTCTCCCCAGCCATTGGTCTTTGAGTAGTGTGTGTGCTTGTGCGTTGGTGTTTACTATTTGTTTGCATGCATGTATATGTTCTGTGTGAGTGCGTGCAAGCATGTGCATGTGTAGGGCATATTTTCTGCTTTTTTGGTGTGAATATTCTATTTTTAAATTTGAGTTTTGTCTTAGCCGACTTTTTTTTTTTATCTCTCCTGTGTTTAATATGCTATTATTCACTAGTAGTATTGTTTCACGTGAGGTGCTAAGAGTGCATTATATGGGGAGGCTGTGCCATACAGCAACTATAATTATCAGTATTATTATTGAAGCCAGTACAGAGGTGATGGCGTGTGTGCAGGTAGAGGAGAGCATGGAGAACATCATGCAGGTGGTCAAGGAGCGTGACGAAGCCTTCCACCTGCTGGAAACGGGCACGTCAGGTAATCCTGGGGGTCAGTACGTGCACAACTTCCTGGGCCTGCGCGTGTGGAAGAAGAAGGCGGAGCACCTCGTTCCCAGCTTCATGAACAAGTTCTACAAACTGGTCTACCCCAGCCACCCTGTCCCCCGCACCCGCAAGTACATTGCACTGTATCGGGAACAGCAGCGGGAGGAACGACGCAAGGAACGGAGAAGGGAAACGGCCAGAATCAAACGTCTGGAGCAGGCCTTTCCTCATCTGAAAGGCAAGCTGGACAGCAGTGACAGATAGGAAACTTGTGTGAGGCAGCTAGTTATGTTGTCAGGCTGAAGTGTGGTGGCGTGTTGGTTGAAACATGTGTGTTTGACGTTGTTTGGATGAAGTGTGATAGTATGTTGGATGAAGAATTAAAGAATGTGTACACTGGTTTTAGTGGAGTGACATTTGTGGAGTGGATGAAAAAATGAAGTGTATGTGACGGTTCATGAAGAATCTCACAAAGTTCAGGTTCTAACACTGGTCATGAAGAATTCTGTAATATATGTGGACTGTTCAACCATTAACCTATTCACACACACACACACACACATATACACACCATCACACACACACTGTCTCACCCCCCACACACACATACATACACACCAACACACACACACACATATATACACACCATCACACACACAGTCTCATCCCCACACACACACACACACATACATACCAACACACACACACCATCACATACAACACTGGTCCAGTTCTCAGCACTTCATGTGGTAACACAAAACCAAAAGTCTACTGGTGGAATTTTTTATATATTATCATTACATATATTTCTGACAAACACTGCTGAAATGTCAGTTTGACACAGAAAATGTAATATATCGCAACATCGCTATATCACTCATGCCAGGATGCAAACATGACAAATTTAACACATTATACCTGTCTCCATTGCTCCATCTGTAACAATTATATATGTACATGAATACACAGGACTTATGCATCAAGCACTTGGTTCTTGTGACCAATTATCAGCAACACCACATTTATCACATTCAAACACAATTTCTAAGTTTTCAACTTGAGCTTGAATTAAAGAAAAACAAAGTGGTTGTCAGTGTTTCACTTTAACTCGGTCCAGACAGCAGCTAGCCTTGTCATCATCATCATACCCAACACATCCAGACCTCAACTCCAGTCCTTCCGTACACCACTGTATGACATAATGCCACAATGTATGCCCCTTGTTGAATTGTTTGTTTACTTTATGATAATGATAAAATCATTTTTACATTATGCTTTTATCCTGTTCAGTATGGGACTCACCATGTTTTATATCAATATCTGTTGCTTCACATAGACTGATAGAGTCCCCATTAAAGAATAAGTCCCTCCACACACACACACACACACACACACAAACAAACACACAGTATTTTCACCAATTAACTTTTTTATATATATAAAGATTCTCCTACACTGTTACTTGACCCTGGTCTAGGAAGTGGTGGTAGTTGCTTCTTATGATTTCTACCTGTCCACAGTTCCGGTATTTTCACGGTCTCAAGTTGAATGAATTCTCAAATCCCTTGGAACTGGGAACATTTCTACCAATGGCATGATTGCTCTAAAGTCTATCAGTGATATCATTTATAACCCTGATCCCTTCTTGACCCCTTAATATCACATTGCATTGTCAGTTCTAAACCTGTCTGAAGTTCCTTCTTGATATTGCTGCCATTGTCTTCTCTGTGAACTGAAGCTTTCGCTTAAGTCCGTTTGTCCCTTGTAAATGACAGTTTTTGGTGTGCTTTATATCAGTTTGCTGTCATGTATCCTCCCACCTGTTTTTTTTTTCCACTGATTAGAAGGTTCTCACCTGTCAACCTCACTACCCTACCCCAACATCTCGCTTCTCAACTCAGCATACCTCTCACATTTTTCACTATACCGCCTTCGCTGCCGGAGACCTTGTCTCTAAACTATTGTTTTCTATCTCCCAGCACAGAGTTCACATCACAGATCACTCTCTCTTCTTTACTCTTTAAACCTACTACAGTACTCTCTGAACTGGAGTCAAACCATCAGGCTGCTGTCATACAAACAACCCTGTTCCTGTGACCAAGAAAGATGGACCAGTTTGGTGGCACAGTCATGGGAACACAGACATCATGGCTACAGTCTCAAGGTACAGATCATGGTAAATTGACACAGATGATGCAACCACCGGAACAGAGACAAGACAACCACAGCTTGATAACAGTTCATGAAAGTGCTGACAAAAGTAGCGACGACACAGGTGACAGTACAGTACTGACAAGAGGGGGGGAGAAAAGCTGGCGGAATTGTGTGAAGTTACGTGTCAGGGCAAAACCCTAGGGCCCACACTGACAGCAGGTAGAGCTGTGAGTCCTGTCTGTCTTCACACACATGGCTCTGTCCGTCATTCCATCTCCATTTACTCCACCTGCCATTCCTTGAAGAAATCGTTGCCTTTGTCGTCCACCACAATGAATGCTGGGAAGTCCTCCACCTCCACTCTCCAGATGGCCTCCATGCCTGTACACACAGAGAGACACACACACACACAACAACCCAGAGTCGATACAAGGCAAGTAACATGATAAACAGAGAGCAAGAGAAAGGGTGAGTGTAAGTGCAATTATTACATATTATATTTAATCAGTACATATTACTTTGTAAGATTCAGCATTATATTTGAATGATAATTTTTGATTCATGCAGATTTTCAAGGAGCATCAGTGTGGAGTCAAACTGTGTATGCAGTATTATGAGTGAACTATTTATATCAACAGAAATCAAAAGTAATATTTTATGAATGTATTCTTTCATGCAATGGCTCTGTTGATATATGCTTAGCCAGTCCAAAGACAAATTTCTACATTCTGCAAAAATGTAAGTGTCCATATTTCTATCTGTATCTTCTAGGACTGACCCAATTTGGTTTCCCCCTTCCCAATGGCTGACCTAAACTTTACTACTCCTGTGACAGGAAGACAGAACTGATTACTAATCCCCAAACTGACCTAATTTTTGTGTTCCGGAGATTGACCTGCTTCCCCCCACACTGACCTAATTCATGTGCCCCAAAGCCTGACATACTTCCCCCACATTTTCCTATTTCCTGTGCCCCTAATGACTGACCCGCTTCCCCAAAAAACATACCTATATCTGTGCCCTAAAGACTGAGCCACTTACCCTACACTGACCCAATGCTTGTGCCCCAAAGATTGATAAGCTTTTACAACACTGACCTAGTTTTGGTACCCCAAAGACTGACCCACTTCCCCCACATTGACCTAATTCCTGCACCCCAAACGCTGACCCACTTCCCCATACTGACCTAATTTCTGTGCCCCAAACACTGACCTACGTCCCCCATATCACTGACCTAGTTCCTGTGCCTCAAAGACTGTCCCACTTCCCCCACATCACTGACCTAATTCCTGTGGCACAAAGACCTGACCCACTTTCCCCACACTGACCAAATTCAGGGTACTCCAACACCTCCACCTTCTTGATGCAGTTCTGGGCCAGGATGGCAGCTGGTCCCCCGATGGAACCCAGGTAAAACCCCCCGTACTTTTTGCAGGCAGACGTCACCTGGAGCACATGGACAGGGTTTTGTGAGGCAGGACTCTTAACATCCTACTCCATCATCAAGCCCGACAACCAATACAAAACATATCTACTTTACGGTGAAGGTGTATGCGGAACATCATAAATGGTCAAAAAGTAAAATCGCATCTCGGTCAAGTTCAGAAACCAATAAAAATAGTGTAAGCCTGTTAAAAACCACCCAGGACAGTGGTCCAGAAAGCAGAGAGTAAAAGACTGACAGAACAAAAGATACAAAGGGGAGAAAAAAAATAGAGTAATGGGAAAAAAAAACCAAAGAAATCTGCAGTGCAAGGTTTCCAGAATATGGAGATGTTTGTTGCGTAAAATATGCCCAAAATCCTAAAGAGGGACGGTGAAAAATAGCTTACAAGTTTGGTCAGAAAAATGCTTCAGGTTTGTAACGTGCCATGTGTTTTCTTTTCAGAAGAAGAGTTTGCTTGTTTGAATATGAAAAATGCTGACCATTACTAGTAATCTCGGCTGCACCCACTCCCTGAAAGGATTTCTCATTTTCATTCGAACAGGTTAGTAGCTTTGCAGATATTCAGTCTTAGACTGGACACTCTCAGAACTATGATAAAATATCCTGAACCTGTGGCTGTGATATACCCCATGTACAGATAATTTAGATTTTTGAGGAACTGAATTCATTTTACCCAGCTCAGTTACCATGGCTACAGATTCTGCCAGTTCGTTTTAGATGGCTGAGAACAGGATTATATTTCAGGTGGTTCAGGGTATAATTTGGGTATAATTAGGAGCCTGGTAGGTTCTTTGTTATGACTGCTTTGTGTTGAGCTAAGATGGTACTAAAAAAAAACAAAAAAACACCACCACCAAATAAATACACACACATACACATGGATGTGCATGCTCATGCACACACACTTTCTTCAACCTTTTATATTTTAATATGAAATATTTCTCATTAAAGAAACAGTCAACTGAGAAGGAATAGACATGCAGACGCAGTGAGAAAGGCTGACCTGTTTACTCCTGTTCCCCTTGGCCAGCATGACCATGCTGCCCCCTGCTGCCTGGAACTGGTCCACATAGGAATCCATCCGGCCTGCTGTAGTCGGCCCAAATGACCCGCTGGCATATCCCTGTAGGCCACATTCATTTAGTACTGTATACTATAAACACAGAGCCCTGCAGGCCACATATATATACAGAGCCCTGTTTACAATACACACACAGACGTGTGCCAAATACATTGTAACTCTGTACACAACACACATAATACATAGCCCTGTAGGCCACATAATACACTACAAACATACAAACATCAGGCAATGCCTCTAATGGAGGTAGGGGGGCAAAACCCTCTTAAACTCAAGACCTCTTAAAAGGATAGCATAGAAGAATATGCCTGAATAAAGGCCCCCCCTGAAGCTGAATAAAAACCTGGTATTTGGTGGGTCTGGCATAGTACACAGAGTGAGATGAAAGCAATACAGTACACCGAGAGGGCAGTGTAACCACACACAAGGCAAACCCCCCCCCCCAAAAAAAAACATAACCAAACTAACAAAAGGGTAAACGATTACCTCAGGGGTTTTGGCAGGTCCGGCGTAGTACACAGGGTGGTCCTTCATGTACTGTGGCAGGCCTTCCCCGGCATCCAGCCTCTCCTTCAGCTTGGCGTGCGCGATGTCGCGGGCCACCACCAGGGTTCCGGTGAGGCTGAGGCGCGTCTTGATGGGGTGCTGTGACAGCTGGCGCAGCATGTCCCCCATGGGCTGGTTCATGTCCACCTTGACCACCTCCCCACCGAGGTCCTTGGTATCCACCTCGGGCAGGTACTTGGCCGGGTTGGTCTCCAGCTTTTCCAGGAACACGCCGTCCTCGCGGATCTGGCCCAGGATCTGTTGACACACATTATATCCATACACACTTTATCTTCATGGATCTGGCCCAGGATCTATTGACACACATTATATCCATACACACTTTATCTTCATGGATCTGGCCCAGGATCTGTTGACACACATTATATCCATACACACTTTATCTTCATGGATCTGGCCCAGGATCTGTTGACACACATTATATCCATACACACTTTATCTTCATGGATCTGGCCCAGGATCTGAAACAAGGGGGGAAAGGAGGGGGGTGTTTACATTATCATCATCATGCTGTCAACTGTAAATCTTGATGTGGCTCAGTCTCACCCAACTTTTGGTCAACATCACTCCATAACATGGAAACTCACATGTGTATCCCCACAAGCACAGCAGATGGAGATACACACAGACACACATGTACAAACCTATACACAAATGCCCACATGCATATAAACACACAATCACACACACACACACACACAAAAACCTGCCTACACACTCACACACAATCGCTCCCCCGCACATCCACCCCAGCACCCCAACACACACACATGCACACACCTGCCTATCAGCAGAGCAGGACACGCCAATGCCGACAGGGCAGGAGGCACCGTGACGCGGCAGGCGAATGACCCGCACGTCATGGCAGAAGTAGCGGCCCCCGAACTGGGCCCCAATGCCCATGCTCTGGGTCAGCTTGTGGATCTCCTCCTCCAGTGCACGGTCCCTGAACCCTCGCCCATGCTCGTTGCCTGCACAGGTACACAGACACACATGCACACAAACACAGCGAAACACACACAGAGGCACACACACACACACATGCACATATACTGTCCATCCGTGAAGTGAAGGAGTCAGTGCATGTATTATGTCACTGCAAAATAACACACGAAAATGCTGATGTTATACACGTCACACACGCACAAGCTGACATTACAAATGCAATAGATAAGCAACAGCTGACATCATACACAAAAAAACAAATACTACACACACAACAGCTGACAAGCCACAGGTGATGTTACATACAGAACGACTGACAACACATGCACAAAAACTGATATTACTAACTTAACAGCTGACACCAAACAGGTGATGTTACAAACGCAACATTGGAGTGTTGGCCTAGTGGTAGCGCGTCCGCCTTAGAAGCGAGAGAATCTGAGTGCACTGGTTCGAATCCCACGGTCGCCAGTATTTTTTCTCCCCCTTCCAAGACCTTGAGTAGTGGTCTGGAAGCTAGTCATTCGGATGAGATGATAAACCGAGGACCCATGTGCAGCAATCACTTACGCATGTAAAAGAACCTACAGCAGCAACAGGGTTGTCCCTGGCAAATTTCAGTAGAAAAATCCACTTTGACAGGAAAACAAATAAACTTGCTGGCAGAATTTTTTAATTTTTTTTATTTTTAAAGGTGGTGTCCTCAGTGTAGTGACGTGATCTCCCTGGGGGGGAGAGCAGCCCGAATTTCACACAGAGAAATCTGTTGTGACAAAAAGATTGATACAATACAACTGAAATTACATACACAAAAATTGATATTACACACACAACAGCTGATGCTAATTCAGTGCTTCTGTGTGTCCTGTGTCTACTGTAGTCACCTTGGGCTGAACGGCACAGCAGTTTGTGTCTTCAGTGCTTTGGGTGTACGTCTGCTGTTCCCTGTGAATGCATCACTTCACCTTTGTCAGATTTATCATCATTTCACCTTCGTCAGGTGTGTGTGTTTGTGTGTGTGTGTCTGTGTGTGTGTGTGTGTGTGAGAGTGAGTGTGTGTGTGTGTGTGTGTGTGTGTGTGTGTGTGTGTGTGTGTGTTCCCCATCAGTACATCTTATCACCTTTGTCAAGTGTGTGTGTGCCTCATCAGTACATGTCACCTTTGTCATGTGTGTGTGTGTGTGTGTGTGCGAATGTGTGTGCATGTGTGTGTGTGTGTGTGTGTGTGTGTCTGTGTGTGTGTGCGTGTGTGTGTGTGCCTCATCAGTACGTGTCATCTTTGTTGTGTGTGTGTGTGTGTGTGTGTGTGTGTGTGTGTGCCTCATCAGTACCTGTCATCTTTGTCAGGTGTATGTGTGTTCCCATCACAACTTCATGTCACCCCTGTCATGTGTGTGTGTGTGTGTGTGTGTGTGTGTGTGTGTGTGTGTGTGCGTGTGTGTGTGCGTGTGTCCCACCTGTACATCAAGTCACCTTTTTAAGGTAAGTGTGTGTGTGTGGTGTGTGTGTGTGTCATATGTGTGGATGTGTGTGTGTGTGTGTGTGTGTGTGTGTGTGTGTGTGTGTGTGTGTGTGTGTTGATGAGTGCCCCATCAGTGACATAACCTGACCTTTGTCTGGCAAGCCATCCAGGTAGCGACAAGAAGCCAGCTTGACTGTTTTGAGGTTGAACTCTGCGGATGTTCCCCCAATGACCACGGCTAGGTGATAGGGGGGACAGGCGGCCGTACCCAGCGTCTGACAACACAGACACACACACAAGAGTGGTCAACAGAGCACTTTGGTCTCCACAGACTGGTGATTTCTCACTAGCGGAGATTCACGGTAAGTTCACCATTTCCTGACAAAGCATATCTGACAAAGCGCAGAGAAAATATTCTCCATTTTCTCTACAGGTAAATGATTTTTTTTATATGCCATATCAGCTCACAATGATGTCACCATTTTCTCACAGACAAAGCACACAAAGTTCCATTATCATCCTTTCAGTGGCAAAACAAAAAAACCACTACAGCTTGAGTCATTGTCAAGCCAACAAACACCAAGGATATATCATTATACGACCCATTTGGTTCTTTATTTCACACGCCCACCATACCACCTTCATTTTCTAATTAATAACTGTTAAAGAACTTTTTACCTTTTTTTCCATCATCATTTTCTTACTGATGCAAGAAAGATGTTTTTCAGGATGTGATACTACACACACATCCAGCCTTAATTTTCTTGTGGATGAAGGAGGTTGGTTTTTCAGGCTGTGTGACACTATGTACATCCTCCTCCCTCCCACCCCCTTCCCACTCACACAACTGTAATTTTCTCATTGATGAAGGAGGAGAATTATTCAGGACACCACACACAACACTCGCACATGCACATGCCCAAGTGTGCACATGCACAAACACATACATACACAGCAACAAACACCCACGCACACACACACCTTAATTTTCTCATTGACGAAGGCGAGGAGTTTCTCGGGGTTGAGCAGAGCCTTGGTCTGCTGGAAGAGGAAGGTCTTGTTGGCAGAGCCCCCACCCTTGGCAAGGAAGAGAAAGTCGTATTGGTTGCTGTCCGTGGCATAGATCTCGATCTGGGCCGGCAGGTTGGTTTTGGTGTTCACCTCTTGGTACATGTCCAATGGTGCCACCTGCAACACATCAGCAACATCTGCCTGTGAACAAAGGATGGAATCAAAACTATGCTGGGACCAAACCACATGATCAAAATACTTCAGCAGGAACATCAACGGTCATTGCCAACCAAAGACCAAAGGCTCAAAATGCTGCAGGACTTTAAGGACCAGCTGGCCGATATTCCTCCTCTCATTCTCGGCATCCCATCTCAATAAAATGGGTGACTGCAAAGGCCTTATCAACATCATCCTGCAATATTGGATTCCTTAAATACTTTAACTGCAGAGATATACTAATGTTCATGATTGCTGTGGAAACATACACATACGCTGACTAAAACTAATTTATTTTCGTACATTATCTTTACAAATCTATTTTCTTTTTCTTTATTTTGTTGTTTTTTATATGATAGTGGGCTTGTTGTAAAACAGCAGTTGTTTCTCATTCAATGTAACCCCTGAAAATTATAATTTGACTTCTGACAGATGACTGAACTGAAGTAAACACACTAAGGGATAAACTTGTGTTGTCACATTAAAAAAATAGAAGAAAAAAAAAATTAAAAAAGGAAGAAGTAGAAGACACTGACCTGGGAGTAACGGAGGTTTCTCTTAGTGTAGGTGTTGTAGATTCCTCGAGAAATTGCTTCAGCATCTTTCCCCTGCGTCCACACGTATTGGCCCTTCTTACCTGCTCACAGATATGACCCACTTTTAACAGACTGCATTTTTGTTGGTCTCACTGACATTTCTCAAATCTCACTCTTCTCTGAAATTTTGAATTCATTGCCAACATCCCAGTTCATCTCATGCATCATTTTCTTTGTAAGCATCTTTATTCTTCTTCCTTTCACTCAAATATCCTCGTTCCCAACAAATCCATGTCAAGGATTTTTTTTTTTAATGCCTTTTCCTCATACCTGAAACCTTCAGCCCCAAACCTGTCCAAAATGTCATTCCCATTTTTGCCAACACAACCCCCAGATAACAATGTCTATCAATATCATCCCCTCCTTTTTTTTCCCACAGCACAATTTCCTGCTGACATCAATGTCTGTCAACCACTATCAATCCAGTCAATACTAAGATAATTGACTGAAAAACAAAGTCTGTCTTTGCCACTCTTTGTGCCAATAAATATTAGTACTGACAATGTCTATAGGTTACCTCATTCTCCTCTTACATACAAGAGCACATCACAGACCAATAAATGCAGTATGAAAACAAGGCAAAGTGTAGACATAAACACATTGATAAACATAATATAGCAAAATTACCACCCAAAACTACCAACAGTTTTACTAGTTCAGAAGAAAACACAGAAAATTAAAACAGAACAAAATACATCTGAAATGGTCAGTGCACAAGGAGTACACACATACCATCGTTAAGAGCAGTTCCAGTGAGTTACACAAGGTAAAGTACAGATGTACCCATATAAAACAGGCAATGCCAGTGCGTACACAAGGTAAAGTACAGACGTACCCATACAAATAGCAGTGCCGGTGTCCTGACATCCAGGCAGCACCATGCCGGCAGCCACGTTAGCGTTCTTGAGCAGCTCCAGAGCCACAAAGCGGTCGTTGCTGGAGGCCTGCGGGTCCTCCAGTATCTTGGCCAGTTGCTGTCACCAACACAGCCAGTGAGATCACACATGTTATTTAAAGGTTAAGGTTCAAGGTAAAAGCCTAGCCTTTTACCACCATCATGGCAGTGAATTCGTTTCCACAGTGTCTGGGGCTCGGCATGGGCAGGCAAGGGCCAGTTCTCTCCTTCCACCATCTTAACCTTTCCGAACTGATGTCAGGTACCAATTCACACCAGACTGGAGTGAGGAAAAGTAAAAACAGAGTGTCTTTCCCTGGGACACAACACCAGGCTAAAACAGGCTCTCAAACCCTGATCACAGGTGAACACTGGATCAGAACTGCAGAAACTGAAAACAGATTTTGGAGCAACAGATCACAGGTGAACACTGGATCAGAATTGAAGAAATTGAAAATAGATTTTGGAGCAACAGATCACAGGTGAACACTGGATCAGAATTGCAGGATTTAAAAAGATTTTGGAGCAACAGACTTTTTAGGCAAATACTTTTTATTCATGTAATTCAGCTTACCTTTGACATTCAGAAATAAAATGAAAATTGTCCCCACTGACTGATGTATCACTTTGTGGATTAGGCAAAGGCATGTTCAACAAACAGAATCAGCATCAGACATGAAGTATAACTATAATGGATAGAAAGACAGAAATACAGACAAAACAGAGAGTGAGACAGACCTACCTTGAGGTGTCCGGGTCTCAAGAGATGAGCCACATCCACCATGGCATTTTCAGCAATCAAGGTCAAGGCTTCTGGTGCCACATTCAATATCTTCTTGCCCTTCACCTCTGTCGTCGACACATAGTCTCCTGCATCATACGTACATACATAGAAATCTCACCATTACGTAGAATACATTTATGTATGACACAAGAATACAATATTACTAATAAAAACAACTGGAACTAAGTGGGTACATATGTGCATGAGTTTGTGTGTGTTAACATGTAAATGTGTGTGTGTGTGTGTGTGTGTGTGTGTGTGTGTGAGCATGTGAGCATCTGTACATGTGTGTGTGTGTGCCTGCATGTGTGTGTATGCATGTGCATGTGTTTGAGCATACATGTGTGAACCAATATGAGTGTGCACACACACACAAGTGTGCTGGAAATCCTGCACAAGAACTCATTCTCCAACACAGATGTAATAACAATTGGCAGCACAGTGTCATACAGCAAGTACTGGTAGTGATGGTTTAACAATAAACGGGCAGACAGCACTGTTACACAGTGCTCACAGTGACATCACACCATTCCTCCAGATGCTGGTTTCTGTCTCTGTTGAGCTAAGTGTTGTCCTATAGAAGCAGTTCAATGACACAGACCCTGAGAGAAGAAGAGAGCAGGAAGAATTTAGAAGCAATGAAAATAACAACCAGAAATGTTGGTTCAGGGTCTTATTCCGCCAAACTTGTATCACAGGCATAAGTTCAAAGTATCCATGCTAGCCAAATATCCTGTATTTAACTCACTATTGTGATGTAATGCTTTGAGAATAGCTCTCAATCAACCCATCCATTCACCATAACCAGCAGACCCAACTGTATATTCATCAATCATCCGTTATCATGAAGAAATCAATGTGAAACACCTGTCAGTTGAAAGGAGAATATCAATGTAAAAAATATACCTGTCAGCTTCTTCCATGGGGTATCAACTTTGCTTTCTAATTCCAAAATGTCTTGATAGTGGAATGGTTTGACATCTGCTGTGGTTGCCATGGCAGCTACAGGTGTTGTTCTGTACTGCTGCGCTGATGCCATCTGCAGCACACCCCGCAGATGTGCCACCCGCAGTCTGCCCCCCAACATCTGAAACATTTCCCTGGTCGGGTAATATATCATAATGTCCTATTCTTGTATCCTAAATTCTATGGGACCTAATAAACAACATGTTGTATCATGCAGTCCACTCATAATCAGTCATGAGTTTAAAACCTTGTAAAATCACCCACAACACAGAACAGGAAAACAATGGCATAGTGATATTGTTGAAAAAGATCAACATGTTTGTTTATTATATGGTATATAAATGGAATGAGTACCTCTCTGATTGCCACACATTGATCTAGCATGCCACTTGAGCAGAATCTACTGTGGTTGTAAACAGCTGTATCATAGCTGCAATAACCCAACAAAAAGAAAGAAAATGATTGAAAATGGGTCACAATATCTAGGCTATTCAAATGAGCATGAAAATTGCAAGTCTAAAAAATTAGGATACGTAAAAAGGAAATGTGTGTGTGTGTGTGTGTGTGTGTGTGTGTGTGTGTGTGTGTGTGTTTGTGTGTGTGCATGCGCGTGCGCGCACGCGCGGTTGGGGGTGGGAGCAGGAGAATAATTTCCAGGAGGTTGTAAATTTAGGGTTTAACTTTTAAACTTTACCTCTCCTGACATTTTGCATTGTGATGTATAGTATGTAACTGTGCTATCATTTTAAGTATTGTGATATAAATATGAAATACACATTATTCAGGTACTGAGATGTATGATATGTATGATGATTCTGATGTGTACTGAAATGTTTGGATGTCTAAACATACTTTAGTGTCTGGTTTTGTGTTTGTGTAGGATTATAAATCATTAAATAATAAATGTTTGATTTTTCATTTTAGTGTTTAAAAGCATGTTTTACTTGTCAGATTTTTATAATGTACAGCAAATGGAAAGGCACTATATAAATTGTATTACATAATAATAATAATTAATAATGATATATAACTTTTTATGGTGCGATATCCAGTACTAATGCTGCTCAAAGCGCCTTACATCATCGAGCCAGATATAAACATAAAATATTACAACAGTTCAATCCAATGCGTTCACAGAATGAATAAGAGAGGAAGATGGTAAACGCCTGCTAAGGTAGAATTGCAGTAATCTAGTCTGAACAGGACAAAAGAGACCAACTGAGCCATGTTTTTCTCCATGTACCATCATATTACTAGTATTAACTGTAAATGGGAGGGAAGTGTGTGTGTGTGTGTGTGTGTGTGTGTGTGTGTGTGTGTGTGTGTGTGTGAACATGTGTGTTTCAGAGAGAGTGTGAGTGTGTGTGTGTGTCAGTGAGTGTGTGTATGTGTGTGCATAGATTATGTGTGTGTGTGTGTGTAAGAGTGTACGTGTGAGAGACTGAGTGTCTGTGTGTGTGTGTGTGTGTGTGTGTGTGTGCGTGTGCGTGCGTGCGTGCGTG
>NC_134886.1:36029429-36046929 GCF_041734735.1 Babylonia areolata
AGAACGCAGAACGATGATATGATTATTTCGTGTGATTCGAACATCGCACGACGGTCGCAATAGCCGAGTGGTTAAAGCGTTGGACTTTCAATCTGAAGGTCCCGGGTTCGAATCTCGGAAACGGCGCCTGGTGGGTAAAGGGTGGGGATTTTTCCGATCTCCCAGGTCAACATAATCATGTGCAGACCTGCATGTGCCTGAACCCCCTTCGTGTGTTTACGCGACCAGATCAAATACGCACGTTAAAGATCCTGTAATCCATGTCAGCGTTCGGTGGGTTATGCAGACAAGAACATACTCAGCATATACACTCCCCGAAAGCCGAGTATGGCTGCCTACATGGCGGGGTAAAAACGGTCATGCACGTAAAAGCCCACTCGTGTACGTACGAGTAAACGTGGGAGTTGCAGCCCACGAACGCAGAAGAAGAACATCGCACGTTGCCCAGGCGAGGCCTCACGTCGGGAAGGGGTAAGAGGAGAAGGGATGGGGGTGTAAAGAAACGTCGGCGGTAACAGCTTCTCTGGCGCTGCGCTATCCTCGTGACCATCCTATATTTGCCAAACTTTCAACGTTGATCAAAACGCAAGTGTCGTGGCCCTGCCCGTAGCCTTTATCATACACCAGGAAGACAATAGTTCCCATCCAAGACATTCCTGTAGAAAGACGATTTCCCATCCAAGATATCCCTAAATAAAGGCGAAAGTTCCCTCCCAATATCTGATAGTTGTGAGTGGGAGGTATCTTTTAAACGACAACAGGAGCCATCGTTGTGTCATGTGAACTAGTTTGACGGTGTTGGCCTAAAACCATGTTGAGCCAAATCTGTACACATACCTGTCCGTGTGTGTGTGTGTGTGTGTGTGTGTGTGTGTGTGTGTGTGTGTGTGTGTGTGTGTGTGTGTGTGTGTGTGTGTGTGTGTGTGTGTGTGTGTGTGTGTGTGTGTGTGTGTGTGTGTGTGTGTGTGTTCACACGAAATCTGAATGTACAGTGGGTGACTGCCAGGAGGCAGTATTATAACCAGACACATGTAAACACATCCAAATCCAGGATGGCCCCTTGTGGTTCAGCAGACCACAAGCAGACCGTGAAACCGCACGGCCATGAATTCTTCGGCACTCCCTTTTCCTTCCGTGTCGTCATGGCAGATGGTCAAGAGGTCTCAGTCTCCTTTAGGCAGCTGAAAAGAAGAGAGCAAAACGGTTAGATGTATAGCAGTTCAGGACTGCTAGAATCAAGTGTACAGGAAACTATAACCAGTGAACCCCAACCAAAGACACTAGTATCTCAAGGGAATTCTAGTGTCTATGACCCCAACCGACTAGCCATCCATCCAACGAACGAACCAGCCAACTAACTGATCATGTCATTAGCTAACCATCACAGCGGTTTAACTTCACAGTAGGTTGCTAGCTTTTTGATTGTTGTCTTCAGTTATTGAGGTTCGAGTGGTGGACTCTGAATAATATAGATGTGACACTCGGTAAACTCTGTTTACAATCTAGTGGCGACTACAGGTGTGGGTTTTGGAAAGGAGCTATGCAACACTGTTGCACAGTGAAATGGCTGTCAGAATTTCACCACTAAAGAAGTGTCACTAATGTCAGTGTACACGAAAACGCTGCTACCCAATATTAGGGTAGCTCCGTTAACTCTCTCCATACGAACGGCGAAAGAGACGACGTTAACAGCGTTTCACCCCAATTACTATCATCAAAATATTGCAAGCGGAAGGCTCTTATACTGAAGAGGTTAATGTTGACAAAGAATACCACAATTCTGACGACGGAAGCTAAAGGTTGGGTCATTCAGACACCCACTGGACATCCGAGGGGTCTGTGTAGAGGAGAAGAGAGGACTGGCCGTACTGAGTGAGTTAAACTGCTGCCAGCCAGCGATTCTCGCCGAGGTTCTTTTCAGCCATAGTATAGAGGTTGTGTGGAAAGCTTCTTCTTCTTCGTTCGTGGACTGAAACTCCCACGTTCACTCGTATGAACACGAGTGGGCTTTTACGTGTAAGACCGTTTTTACCCCGCCATGTAGGCAGCCATACTCCCGCCGTTTTCGGGGGTGTGCATGCTGCGTATGTTCTTGTTTCCATAAACCACCGAACGCTGACATGGACTACAGGATCTTTTAACGTGCGTTATACACACGAAGGGGGTTCAGACACAAGCAGGTCTGCACATATGTAGACCTGGGAGATTGGAAAAAAAAAAATCCCCACCCTTTACCCACCCCACCAGGCGCCGTTGCCATGATTCGAACCCGGGATTAACTGAAAAGTCCAACGCTTTCATTCAACCACTCGGCTATTGCGCGTCGTCGTGTTGGAAAGCTATACGTACCAGGGCTAATGGCCGAGGAGCCGGTGTTGCAGAGCACCTGCACCTGAGGCACCTGCACCACGCACGTGCCGCCACCGCTCTGGTCCACCAGGTTCTCCAGGTAGACGCTGACAAAGGAGTTGAGCAGCTGGCCCAGCGCATTGCACTTGCGTTCCGTCAGGGCGTTGCCGCTCTGCTGCAGGATGGGCACCGTCACCCGCTGCTGGCTGTAGGTCGTCCTGCAGCCTGCAACCGTGCGCGAGCACACACGTGCACGCACGTACACACACACACACACACACACACACACACACGCGCGCGCGCGCGCACACACACACACACACACACAGAGTCTTTAGTCATCCGTCATTCGGTAGTCTTAGCGGCGACTCTAACATGTGCAGAATATAGAATAAAGTACGTGGAGTGATGGCCTCGTGGTAACGCGTCTGCTGAGGAAGCGAGATAACTGGAACGATGGGTAGTATTATCTCCCACTCCACTAGACTTTAAGTGGTGGTCTGGACGCATGTCACTCGTATCATACGATAAACCGAGGACTTGTGTGTAGCATGAACTAAGCGCAGGTTTAGAATATAAAAAAAAGCCGGCAATAGAAGTGCTGTCTCCAACAAAATTCTGTAGAAAATCTATTTGACAGAAAAACAGATACTCTTGGACACACACACACACACACACACACACACACACACACACACACACACACACACACACACACACACACACACACATGGAGGGGTTGCGCTGCACTGGTGATGCCTTTTCCCTGGGGAGAGCAGCCCAAATTTCACTCAGACAAATCCATTGTGACAAAGAGTAATGATGCAATACAATACAATACAATAATCAAATGTTATGGCAAATGTTTCCCATTGGCTGAAAGTGACCATTCAACGCGAAATATGCATCACTGATGCACATTTTTAGAAAGTGATCATGAAGAGTGCATTAAACCACAGGCACACTGCTAAATGACTGCAATACTGGCTATGCCACAAACATATTTCAAAACTGGCACTGTGTTTGTTAGCAACTCCTAACGTCAGGTGTCATGTCGCTTGCTTCAGCTGGAGCAAAGTGGAACAACTCGAATATCAGAAGTCACACTCACTCAAGCAAGAAACATAGCCCGGTGTCCTGAAGGCGAATTTACTCGGATTGTCTCTCGCTGTAATGCGGTCAGTTCACGACTTCATCGCATTTCAGTCATGTGCATCTTCTGTTCATTGTTGACAGTGATGGTCAAACTGCAGCCGTCTCCAAGAAAGGACCAGAGAGGAAAACATATTGACAAAAGACCCCCCCCCCCCCCCCCCCCCTACATTTTACAAGTGTAATCTGATGAATTCCATGCAAAGACGCAACTTTTATGAAAGACAAAATGACCAGTGGAAGGACGCTTGATAAAAGGAATAAACTGCTGATGCTGTATTTCACAGGTATTCAGACAAGACAGGGCAGATACAAATTGGGAATTAACATCATTATCATCCTCCGATATCCTCTGAAAGAGATGAAAGAAATCTATTCACATTGCCTGCTCACGGCACCACACTGACGCTTTGTGCAACGACTTTGGCAGCGAAGATAAACAAAAACTGTTGGGTTTTCTGTCGCCGTTTTCATCAAATAAAATACAACCAAACTTGCGCAGCACAACAGTCCAGCTGACACTACTTAACTGCATTAAGCGAGTCATTCCCATTGCATTGAGCGAGTCATTCCTATCCACCAAAATACCCCGGTATTTTATGCTGGGATTATATCATGGGATACAAGCCATACCACCCCACGAAAATGACACTAACATTATTACGGAGGTGGGAGTGAAGGGGGCAGAGCAGAAAAAAACACACATGTCTGCTGGAACGAACAGACAACACACAGTAGTTGATTTTGTACAGACAAAATGGAGACCGGGCCAGGACTGAATGCAGAGAACTAACAGGACGTTACAGCCATTAACACTTGCTCTGAGACACAGAACCAGAGACAGATAGTCGTTGGTAAAGGGTAACTGACTCTGAACACATATCGGAAGAAATTTTCACTGCTCCGAATCAACGTCCCCCAGAGACAAAAGACTTACGTGTTCTGGGATCCCTAGAGAACTGCAAGGGGTCAAGGCCGGTGGGGTTGGGCAATGACGCAGGCATCCCAGGGTTCCCCGAATTCTGCAAGAGGTTCGCGAGCAGAGCACGAGCGGCCAGAGAGCCCCCGTCTCCTATCCACCCCCCACCCCCCGCCCTGGGCAGAGGTATGTTCGTGGTGACGACGGTGGTTGGGCCGATGGGGTTGGTGGGGAGGGGCAGGGTAGGGGGCAAGAAAGGGTTGAGGATGAAGATGCTGACGGGGCGTGTAGGAGTGGTGGCAGCCCTGGTGGTTGCAGGAGTGGTGGTGGCAGTCGTGGTTGAGGCGGCGTGATCGATGAGTTTCAGTGGAAGCAAAACCTGCCCACAGAAAGTCGTCATCTCGGAGCTGTTGTTTTTTCAGCAATCAGAACGAAATGCCTGTTGACCATTCTGATATTTTGTGATACCCACCAAACAACAACAGCAAAAACAAACAAACAAACAAACTCACACACACAAAAAAAAAGCCACAAGAAAAAAAACAAAACAAAACACCCCACAAAAAACAACAACAGCAGCAACAACAACAAAAAACAACAATAAAACATAGAAAAACGAAACACAGAAACTCACTCACTCACCCACTCACTCTATCTATCTATCTACCTATCTATCTACCAGTTTGTTTGTTTGTTTGTTTTGTTTCTTTATTTGTTCATTGTATTCCATTTCTACAGACTCACAGACAGACAAACAGACGGACGGACGGACATAAAAGACAAAGTGACTGACCTTGCTGAGACTGCCGCCAGGGTTGGTCATCATCATGTTATTGGATCCACCCATCCACCCCGCTCCTCCTCCCATCCACCCACCTCCCCCACCGTTGAGGCCCAGGTACCAGCCCGGGTCACTGAGCTGGGCGGGTTGGTTCTGGGCCAGGGGGTTGAACTGCAGGTAGTTTCCCCCTGGCCCCAGCAGCGAGGACAGCTGCGGGTCCTTCTGCAGCACGGGCAGGAAGGCCTTGCCCAGACTGGACACGCTGACGCTGGGTTTGCCCAGGGTCACCTCCTTCACCACCGTCACGGGATTGGGCCTCACCGGATTCTCCACGATCACTTTCTTGATGACGCTGGGTCCACCTCCCGGGTACCGCCCGTAAAACGGTTTGGGTCCGATCACCTGGGGGCCTACAAACGGGCCCGGCCCTACAGGGGGTAGGATGTGGGGAGCTCCGAATTTCCCGACAGGTTGAGGCCCGAAGAAGGGCTTAGGAGGTAGAGGAGGTCGTGGGTAGATGTTTCCGCCGATCCCCGGGAAGGTCAGAGGTGGCTGGTATTGGTTGTAGAGTGGTGGTTTGCCGTAAACTGCTTGACCGCCGAAAGGTTGTCTGCTGCCGTAAAATGGCTGGCCGCCCCAAGGCTGCTTAACGTAGCCTACCGGACCTGAGTTGGCAGTAAAGCCGGGTTGGTAGTTCGGCACCCAGGGTAGTGGCTGCTTGTTGAAAGACGTCCCTCCGTAATTGTATCCCCCGCTCCCGCCAGAATAGCCTGGGACTGGTTTGCCATAGTTATCATAGTTGCCTCCTACTGGTTTGCCATAGTTGCCCCCCACTGGTTTGCCATAGTTGCCACCGACTGGTTTGCCATAGTTTCCTCCTGCCTGAGCCTCAAAGTTACCACCACCGTATGGACGACTGTTGGATACGGGATTGTACTGTATGTGTGATCCACCGGGGAAGTTGCCGCTGTTCCCACTGTAATGGTTGCCTTGGCTGCCGCCCGTGTACCCGTGGTAACCACCACCGCCAGAATGCTGTAGCGAGCTGCCACCACCACCACCACGGCCGCCGCCGCCGCCGTTTCGGTGCCCACCGTAATAGCCTTGACCCCCACTGTTACCAGTGCCGGAACTACCGTGCTTAGCGTTGCTGTAGTCGGTGCCGTAGTCACTGTTATGCTGACTGGCCTGCCATCCTTTGTGGCCATGACTATGACTGCTGCCGCTGCTGCCTCCGTGATGATAACCCGTGTTGCCCGAGGAGCTGCTGCTGCTGCCTTTCCACGCGTGGGTCTGGGTCTGGGTCTGGGTGTGGGTCTGCCCCTCCGTGCCTTTCCAGCCTTGTCTTCCGGTTCCGTGGCCTGGGTAGGAGCCTGACGTGGCATGCTTGTGGGGTGGCGTATAGCGGCCAGGGTCCTCGTCATAGACGGGGCGCGAGGTGGGTGGCTGGTAGGAGATGTACGGGTCTTCATCGTCCTTCTCGTCGCTGTAGTCGCCGTCTTCATCATAGCCGTCGTAGTCATCGCTGTAGTCATAGTAGTCGTCCTCCTTCCAGTCCCCGTGGTCGCTTTTTCCCGTGCAGCCTGCGTTTTCTGGCCAGTCGCACACGTTGATGTGGGGGTTGAAGTGGAGACCTGGAATCATACACGCACGCACACAGACAGACACACAAACATACAGACAGACAGACACACGCACACACGCAAACACACGCACAGCATCAGTCATATAGATCGAACGGGAAAAAAATCCTGATGAAAGTGAAAAATGAAAAACCAAACGAAGACTGGTTAAAAACAACAACAAAAACAAACAAACAAACAAACAACAACAAAAAAAAACAACCACCTCAAAAAAAAAAAAGAAGAAGAAGAAAAAAAAGAAGAAGAACAAAAAAAAAGGGGGAGGGGAAAGAAGAAGAAGAAGAAGAAGAAGAAGAAGTAAAGAAAACAACAAAGAACTTCAGAAAAACAACAACAACAACAACAACAACAAAACAACGCACTTATACTGGGCATTTATTGGAACCACGAAAGACACATATGAAAAAGGGATACAAAATAATCCAGAAACCAGGAATATAACATGAAAGGAATCGTAAAGCAACAATTCAGGGTACAGAAAAAACAACAACCCCAAACAACAACAATAACAACAACAAAAACCCCCTTAACATCAACAACAACAACACCAACAACAAAGTAAGGGGAAGAGAGGCAAAAGATGGGGGTAGGGGTGGGCAGAGTGTGACGCAAAGTTTTATCTTGAGACTTGTTCTTCGTCCCACTCCACATCTGTACATCCATTCAGTACCTTATGCATAATTAAACATGCTTCCCTTTGGATACGCGAACTGAACATATCTGCCAATCCTATATTATGACTATTTGTATTTGTATTCCTTTTTATCACAACAGATTTCTCTGTGTGAAATTCGGGCTGCTCTCCCCAAGGAGAACGCGTCGCTACACTACAGCGCCACCCATTTTTTTGTGTTTTTTTTCCTGCGTGCAGTTTTGTTTGTTTTTCCTGTCGAAGTGGATTTTTCTACAGAATTTTGCCAGGAACAACAACCCTTTTGTTGCCGTGGGTTCTTTTACGTGCGCTAAGTGCATGCTGCACACGAGACCTCGGTTTATCGTCTCATCCGAATGACTATTGTCCAGACCACCACTCAAGGTCTAATGGAGGGGGAGAAAATATCGGCGGCTGAGCCGTGATTCGAACCAGCGCCCTCAGATTCTCTCGCTTCCTAGGCGGACGCGTTACCTCTAGGCCATCACTCTACTAAGCCCTTGACTGCTAAACCTTCGTGAAATGAGGAAAGTGTGTGTGTGTGGCATGTGTTTGAATTGTGTTGACTCTGCCGAATGAGAGTAATACAGTTTCAAGAGAAAGAAGTCATACAGCGTAAAAGAAATATACAGAGTGGTGACTTGACATCCTGCCCTACAGTCTCTGCCCTATTTCTGAGTGTCCCAGTGCCCACCTTATATCACAAGCTCACAGCTGGGCCAACAACAAAGTGAGAGCTGTATGATCAATGATTTCTCCATTTCAGTGGGAAGTCATTTGCAACTTGGTCTTTTGTAAAGGACTATGACTCTCAAACCAGGAGGTAAGACTGCACTGGCTCTTAGTGCTGCAGCCTTGGGGGCTAGTCCTAAAACCCTCTTGGCCAAGAGAGTGGGGATGCAGCTTAGGAAAGACACTCTCCACCATGATCAAATTCTAGCCCGGATAGTTGGGACAGCAGTTGCCACGACTGACTGTCATACATTTCTGAGTGAGATGAGAGCCCTTCACCGATCAGCATACTAGTCAGCTAACAGTCAAAGGGTTAAAGTGTTGCTGCAGTGAAGGATTTATTTTGACAACCCTTCACTAATCAGCATACTGAACAGCAGCAGTCATGTGGTTAAATTGTTGCTGCAAGGAAAGTTTTTTTGACAGCTCAACACTGATCAGCTTACTGGTCAGCTAGCAGTCAAAGGGTTAAAGTGTTGTTGCAAAGAAGGGTTTTTTGACAGCTCTTCACTGATCAGCATACTGGTCAGCTAGCAGTCAAAGGGTTAAAGTGTTGTTGCAGTGAAGAGTTTTACCTGCCGGACAGGTGAAGCTGAAGGCCTTGCCGTTGGCACATCGCCAGAAGCGCGTGCAGTCGGGGTCCGGGCTGTAGTCAGCGCCCTCACAGGACTGGTCCTCGCTGTAGCTGTAGCTCCCCGCCACGCCCACTGCTGAGGCTGCTGCACACAGCACAGCACAACCATCGTCAGCCTTATATCTATAGCGGTGATGATGATGATGATGATGATGATGATGGTGTGATGCTGGTAACGATGCTGGAGTATGTGATGATTGTGATAACCACAGTCCCCACCCCTCCACACCCACTGCTGGTGCTGCATACAACCTAGCTATCGTCATCCTTGTCTTTTATGGTGATGATGATGTGATGATGAAGATAACGATGATGATGATGATGCTGCTGCTGCTGCTGCTGCTGATGATGATGATGAAGAAGAAGAAGAAGAAGAAGAAGAAGAAGAAGAAGAAGAAGAAGAAGAAGAAGAAGAAGAAGAAGAAGAAGAAGAAGAAGAAGAAGAAGATAATGATGGAGAACGACTGTGATGATTGTGATAACCACAGCCCTGCCCCTCCACACCTTCTGCACACAACACAACACAGCCATCGACATCCCTGTCCTTATAGTGATGATGACGAAGATGATGGAGAATGTGATGATTGTGATAACCACAGGCCCCACCCCTCCACACCTTCTGCACACAACACAACACAGCCATCGACATCCCTGTCCTTATAGTGATGATGACGAAGATGATGGAGAATGTGATGATTGTGATAACAACCCTGCCCCCTACACCCACTGCTGCTGCTGCTGCACACAGCACAGCCATCGTCATCCTGATGGTGAAAAAGAAGAAGGTGAAGGAGGAGGAGGAGGAGGAGGAGGAGGAGGAGGAGGAGAAGAAGAAGAAGAAGAAGAAGAAGAAGTTGGAGAATGTGATGATTGTGCAATGAAGATGATGATCCGATGGCAGACATGCTGATATCTAACAGCCCCCGTCCTTCCACGCCCACTGCTGATGCTGACAATATAGCTATTGTCATCCCTGTCCTTGAGTGATGATGATGATATTGATTCTGCTGCTGCTGCTGCTGCTGCTGCTGATGATGATGATGGAAAATGTGAGGATTGTGATAATCACAGCCCCCGCCCCTCCACACCCACTGCTGATGCTGACAATAATTTTATAGCTATTGTCATCCTTGTCCTTGAGTAATGATGATGATATTGATTCTGCTGCTGCTGCTGATGATGATGATGATGATGATGGAGAATGTGAGGATTGTGATAATCATAGCCCCCGCCCTTCCACGCCCACTGCTGATGCTGACAATAATTTTATAGCTATTGTCATCCTTGTCCTTGAGTGATGATGATGATATTGATTCTGCTGCTGCTGCTGCTGATGATGATGATGATGATGATGGAAAATGTGAGGATTGTGATAACCACAGCCCCCGCCCCTCCACACCCACTGCTGATGCAGCTGTTGCACACAACACAGACATCGTCATCCTTATCCTTGAAGTGATGATGATGACGAGGAATGTGATGATTTTACCATGATGAAGATGATGGTCCGATGACAGACGTGGTGATAACCAACAACCCTCGCCCCTCCACACACACTGTTGAGACTGCTGCACACAACAGGCCTGTCATTCTTATCGTCATCCAAGCGCTGGTGATGATGGCGATAATATTAATGATGATGAATGCGATGACTGTACCTATGATGATGACGAGGTGATGGCAGTCGTGGTGATGGTGAACATGGTGGTGTTGATAATGAAAACGCCGACGACAAGTATGATTACGTTGTGGTCGTCACGTTTCCTCTTTCAGCTGGCAGTCTTTTTTCAAATGTCAGGGGTTTTTAGGACTGGTAACGGGCCCTATTGGAACTGGGCCAAAGGGAACCGGGACCTCATAGAATGGCTGTGATGGAGTTTGATTCCTTTGAGCCCCAGTTCCATTCAGGCCCATTTCGCAAACTCAGAGCGCCGGGACGCAATGGTACTTAGACGTAATGGAATGACATTTTGCAAGTACTTTTTGGTATGTCCCAACACCATTGAATCCCAGATTTGGCCCTGTTGGGTTTGGGTCTAGGTGGCATTGTCCCCCTTAACCATGCTTCCAATATCGAATATATTAAAATATTTCACAGACTGATGTCCTGATACTGTAATAGTATGGTTTTCAATAAATCGGCAAAAAATCAAACATAAAGAAACAGAACAAAGGAGTAAAAACGACACACATCGACATAACGTGAATAACGAATAAATAGACTCTTACATCAAATCATACATGCTCCAAGTTTCTAAATAGGGAATAGCATTCAAGACATTGTTTTGACATTGACTGAGACACAAATAAATCTTCATAAGAAAACTTGAGTAGTTTATACTGATGGCAATGTCCGCAGTTTGGAATGGCTTGCCAAACGCTTGTGTCTCGGTGCAGTGGTTGTTCACCTGTTCGTTGTCTGCTTGATTCTTCTTCTTCTTCTGCAGTTGTGGGCTGCAACTCCCACGTTCACTCGTATATACACGAGTGGGCGTTTACGTCTGTGACCGTTTTTACCCCGCCATGTAGGCAACCATACTCCGCTTTTGGGGGTGTGCATGCTGGGTATGTACTTGTTTCCATAACCCACCGAACGCTGGCATGGATTACAGGATCTTTAACGTGCGTATTTGATCTTTTGCTTGCGTATATACACGAAGGGGGTTTAGGCACTAGCAGGTCTGCACATATGTAGACCTGGGAGATCGGAAAAATCAATCAATCAATGAGTCAGTCAGTCAGTCAATCAGTCAATCAATCAATCAACCAACCAACCAACCAGCCAACCAGCCAACCTATCAATCAATCAATCGACCAACCAACCAACCAACCTATCAATCAACCAACCAGCCAACCTATCAATCAATCAATCAATCAATCAATCAATGTGTTCGGCGGCCCTAACTTCACGGCCCCGAGGAGTGGAGTGATGGCCTAGAGGTAACGCGTCCGCCTAGGAAGTGAGAGAATCTGAGCGCACTGGTTCGAATCACACCGGCAGTCACCAGTATTTTCTCCTCCTCCACTAGATCATGAGTGGCGGTCTGGACGCTAGTCATTCAGATGATACGATAAACCGAGGTCCCGTGTGCAGCATGCATTTAGCGCACGTAAAAGAACCCATGGCAACAAAAGGGTCTGTAGAAAAAATCACTTCGATCGGAAAACAAATAAAATCGCCGGCAGAAAAAAAAGAAGAAAAAAAAGAAAAAAAAAGGGCGGCACTGTCAGTGCAGCGACGCGCTCTCCCTGTAGAGAGCAGCCCGAATTTCACACAGAGAAATCTGTTGTGACAAAGAGAGTAATACAAATACAAATGACGACGATCGACCGTCCTCACCTGTCAGAAAGAGCAGCAGACAGGAGCGCCACCTGACGACGGACATGGCCATGTCTGCAGTCAGCCGGTTGTCTTTCCCTCTCACTTCTCCACCAACCAAGGCCACAGCAGACAAGAGCCCTCGCTGTCGTCTCTCTGACTGTCTACAGGTAACAGACAGCAGGTCCACAGCACGGGTCCACGATACGTCGTCAGGTGTTCTTCTCGTCAGACAGTACTAACTTGGCGAAGCCCGTGGAAACAAACTCAGGATGTGAGTCAGGTAGTCATTCAGTTGTTGGTTTTGTTCACTTTGAGGGTGTAAACTTGATGGTTTTGTTGTGTGCTGATTAATTAATTAACCTAGAAGTAAGGGCAGGCCAAAGACACTGATGTCTCGTTGAGGGGTTTGCTGGTCAAGAGACACTATTATTTCATCAAGGGCTCGTTCGTGTATATTATGGGCAGACCATGACTATACCCCTGTGGAGTTCTTCCCCCCTTGGAGTTCTAACGAAACCAGTGTCTGCACGGCTTCTCTCCCTTCGCCCGGAGTCCGTCTTCTCTCCCTTCCTTCCACTCGGGGTGAAGTTGTGAGAAAGACCGGCGACAATCGCTGACTAGACAAAGACACTACTAATGGGGGGTTGTTAGTCGTCTTTGCTCTGACAGAACGAACTTCACGCTGTACTCCTCACTCCCGTCCCTCACTGCTGAGTTCTCTCCCCCTTCAAAGGTTTGTGCGATCATCCTGACCTCCCTTCTTATACACCTGCCCTCCTCTCTCCTCTCTCACCTCTCCTCTCCCCTCCCCCACCCAGGGCTGTGGTTTGACATGTAGTGGTGTGACTGTTTGGCGAGGAATGCTATGGTGACACATCTCCCCTCTCGCTCTTTTTTCCTCTTCACGCTGTGTGGCTGTATTTCACATCCTCTGGTCCCTTTGTGTACCTGCATGTTTTTTTTTTCTGAGGCTGTGTTCTCCATAGCTTCTTCTGACTTCAGATGGCAGTATTTCACGTCAGTGCTCCATCAGGTCGCAGCTGCGTGTGCTGTTTGCTTTGTTTTTGTCAGGGCTAAAAACTGCTGTGCTAAGTGTCGTGTGTGTGTGTGTGTGTGTGTGTGTGTGTGTGTGTGTGTGTGTGTGTGTGTGTGTGTGTGTGTGTGTGTGTGTGTGTGTGTGAATGCATGCGCACTAAAGGAGCCATAAAAACATAACAGTACACACTTACGCGCACATACGCGCGCCAGCGCGTGAGTCAGTACACACACACACACACACACACACACACACACACACACACACACACACGCACACACAACCACGTACGCACACTTTTGTTAATATGTAAATAGTAATCCTTGATGAGAAAACAATAATGCGATGTAATACTCCATTGTCACTTGTAGCTGAATGGCGTACAAAAAACCAACTCTTTGTCCAGAACTTGAGAAGATTGAAAAGCGATCATCCGTGGATGTTCAACAAATGTTTCGGTCGTCTTTTTGGATTCCTCATGTTGTGTTCTATCTTTCTGTCTGAGTGCATGTGTAAAAGCTTTCCTCTGCGCTTTGTGTGTGTGTGTGTGTGTGTGTGTGTGTGTGTGAGTGTGTGTGGGTGTGTAGGTGTGAGTATGTGTGTGTGTGTGTGTGTGTGTGTGTGTGGGTGTGTGGATGTGTGTGTGTGTGTGGGGGGAGGGGAGAGGGGGCTGTGGGGGGTGTGGGGGAGCGGGGTACTGAGGGGTGGGGGTAGGGGATCGGGGTGGAGGGTCTGGGGGGGAGGGTGGCGGCGTGTGTGTGTGTGTGTGTGTGTGTGTGTGTGTGTGTGTGTGTAAGATTGGGTAAGTGTATAGCTGAGCATTCTGGTTTGCTTCTTTAGCTGGTTGATAGCGTGGACGTCTGTTGTCTAGTACTGAAGCATGGGGTCATTAGTTAGAGTGCAGTTTTGTCAACGAATCAAACAAACACGTTCTTCCGACTTTGCAAACGTGAATGCACATAGTATAGTATGATAGCCTTGATATGTTGACGTCTGAAGAAATGTATTTCCAGCATTGATGATGACCATTGCTAATTTCTTTGAGACATATTTCCATTTGTTAAAACAAAGGATGGAAAAGTTCTATTATCTGAACTGAGCAAGGATTAATGAAACTCACTAGGTAAGCTCTGATTTTGTCATATACTAGCATCAAGCGTCTCTTTTGTCAAACTAAAACTTTTACAGTTCTATTAGTGCAGTAACCTAGTTTGACTGGATGGGGGAAAAAAGATTAATATAGAAGAAAATATTTGTAGAAAGATGTCAATGTGTTCTTGATTTTGTTTAATCTGTAAACATGTCAGTGTATTGTGTTTTTATGTACACACACACACACACACACACACACACACACACACACACAGCCATCACTCACTGCACAATGTAGGTCATGTGCCCCCCCCACTAACATGCAGCGCCACCTGGCGTGCTGCCCCCTGTCGTACCAGGCGTGACTTAAAAGGAAAAGACAACTGTTGCCTGACACAATGCCTTCACTGGGGGATCAAGTTACCGCACCTTACCTGAGAGCTTATCCTTCCGTCTGTCGCTTCGTCGCCAAAGCCGCTCACCCCTCCCCCAACCCCACTCCCACCACCCCTACCTTCCCGTCCCCCATCCCTCGTCTCTCGACCTTCCCTCTCCTCCCCATCACCAACATCTCCAGTCCCGACCGCCACCAGATACCCCCACCTTCTTCCCCCTTCGCCCACTCTCCCCTCTCTCCCCTGCGTGTGTGTGTTACTCGCTTCCGTTCCGTACAGATGTGAACGATGTTGTGTCTCTCAGTTTGACGCTGTGTTATACTCGTACATTATACATGTATTAAGTATTCAGTATAACTACATTTATATGCGTACATGTTTGTGTGTCTCTTAGAACAACGGCAGATGTGTGAGTCGGCCAAAGTGCTAATATCTTCACCGTTGGAAAATAAAGATTCATTCATTCATTCTCATCCACGTACATTTGTCTTTTCTTCTTTTCCTTTTTTTTAACTCGTTGAAAACACACTAAAAGAGAATTCCTCACAGAGAGGAGCATGATATAGCCCTTGTGTGTGTTGAAATGTTGCATTTCTGGACTGTGTATCATTTCTCTCTCTCTCTCTCTCCCCTTCTCTCTCTGCCCATGTTACTTGCTTATCTATTACCCTCGATAATAAAGATCTTGTCTTGTCTTGGCTTGTCTTGTCCTCTCTCTCTCTCTCTCTCTCTCTCTCTCTCTCTCTCATGTTACTTGCTTATCTATTACCCTCGATAATAAAGATCTTGTCTTGTCTTGGCTTGTCTTGTCCCCCCCCCCCTCTCTCTCTCTTGTGCACACACGCGCGCATACATGGGCACACACACTATCACACATAAAAGTGCACGCGCGCACGCACGGACGCACTCACCATGTACCAGAACTCTGTTTCAAACGGAACTGAACTGGCATCACGTTAACTAGTATGGAAAACTGACGTGTCCAAGCAACTTCAGAACTGATAAGGATCCCCCGTGTAAGCGTTACAATGTCGTGAGAGGTTCTGGGTGATTAAGTTGTGCAACACTTTCACGTCGAGTCATTTCATTACAATAATTACCGCTTTCTCAAAAGTCCCATAGGTAAACTCGATTTCTCTTTCTTATTTGTCTAAAGATTTCTTCAGGTACGCTGGTGTATCAATATTTCATATCACTTTCATAAAGCTTTTTTTTTTCAATTACTTGTTTCTTTTTTTTTCTCTTTCTCTAAAGCTTTTATATTTAATGAAGTCTAAAAGTCTTCATTTCTACTTCATATTTGGTTTCTATTTCTATTTCTAGTTGTTTCACATTCTTTAGTTCTAAGGGGCACATCTGTTGATAATGTAATTATTCATTTTTTTTACCTCTGTTTCGGTGTCTGTTCATATTTCATAAAAATTATGGTGATGGCCTTTACTTTCTGCTGGAATCCATGTAAATAAACTGTGCCTAGCTTTAAGCAAATGCTATAATTGTTTTGTTTTTTTGAATACATTTTTAAGTTGCCAGTTATCTTTTTTGATTACACTTATAACGCTGACGACCAGACAGAGCCATATCAGGGCTGTATTCTTGAAATACACACACACATACGCGCGCGCGCACGCACGCACCCCCCTCCCTCCCCACACACACATTCACGCACGCACGCGCTCACATACACAAGGACAAAAACTACAATATAACGTCCGCATATTGTCTACGTATTAGCTATAAATCGATAGAAAACAGAAAATGCTTGGCAGCAAAATAGGCTCGCATTAACTCCAACTCTGCGCACGCAGACCCCGCGCATGTGCATGTGCTTATCAACATTCACTTGTGTGACAACGATACGCGGAAACAGAGAGGGGGAAGGGAAGTAAAACAGACAAAACAGAGCATCACAGACTAACGTCGTAAAATTTGAATCTTTTTGGAGGGGAAAAAGCGCCCATTGCGTCATGAACAGTTGATACGGGAAAGTAAGAAGACAGGTAAAACATAAGACGTTTTCGTTTGTTTGGTGGTTTGTTTGTTGTGTTGTGATGTGTTTTGTTTTGTTTTGTTTTCCAAAGGTTGAACACGGGTTTGTCGAAGAACTTTCCACTAAGTTTGACTTATCCGTTGACGTCGACACGAAATCAAATTAAACCACGTTGCTTTTTGCCCAGCAGACCACAAAAGTCAATTTCAGGGCTGGTCACCCATCAGTTCTTTAACTCACTCAGTACGGCCAGTCCTCTCTTCTCCTCTACACAGACCCCTCGGATGTCCAGTGGGTGTCTGAATGACCCAACCTTTAGCTTCCGTCGTCAGAATTGTGGTATTCTTTGTCAACATTCACCTCTTCAGTATAAGAGCCTTCCGCTTGCAATATTTTGATGGTGGTAATTGGGGTGAAACGCTGTTAACGTCGTCTCTTTCGCCGTTCGTATGGAGAGAGTTAAAACCAGTCAAGGAACACAAGATGATTTTGAAAGGTTGTTTAAAACAACGCATTCACTCATGTCTCACACGATCCACGTAAAACTGAAACCACGATAAAGTTATTTAACTGTGTAAAATGATGTCATCAATAAAGTATAATAAAGGAGAACTTTTTTTTCCAATAAAGTCGACTTCAGTGCATTAAACTGTATGAACAAACCCAGTCAGCTTAACACAGCTGCATTGTAATTCAAAGAATATGGGGGAAAGGCGGGTGGGGGGTGGAAATGAGAAGGGGTAACAAAATACCTGATCACAGCGGTAATAATGACCGAGCCACACACGCACGCCCACACACAC
>NC_134886.1:36061929-36074429 GCF_041734735.1 Babylonia areolata
TGGATACTTATATAGCGCCTATCCTCGGTCAGAGACCAAGCTCTAAACGCTTTATAAACACAGAGTCATTTGCACAACAGGCCGTCTACTGATAATTATCAGTTCATCATCTTCGATGTCAGTGCTCCCTCACGGCTTTTAAACTTTCAGTCCACCTGCGTGCTGTTCGGCAGGACACGCAAGTGGCCCTATAATGAATTGCTTCCAATGCCACACAAATTTTCATCGCCCCATTCCCACGTTTCCATCTGGCATGATAAAGACGTAGAACCAGTTTTGTTCTTTTGTTGGATGTACTTTTACAAGGTTCAAATGCGTATGATTAATTTTTATTGGTGATGTACAGAAATCTGCATCATTATCCATATCGTTTGAAACTGTGTACGCAATAAGAGGAATAGCTTGATTTATTATACGTATTTTATGTATCGTAGGGCAAATATAGCATTCGGTGACAGGATCCTTCGGACATAACATCATCATGACGAAGGATCCTTGTATATCTATGTTTTTCATGTGTGTGTGTGTGTGTGTGTGTGTGTGTGTGTGTGTGTGGTGTGTGTGTGTGTGTGTGTGTGTGTGTGTGTGTGTGTTCGTGTGTGTGTGTGTGTGTGTGTGTGTGTGTGTGTGTGTTGTGTGTGTTCGTGTGTGTGTGTGTGTGTGTGGTGTGTGTGTGTGTGTGTGTGTGTGTGTGTTCTGACCTCAAAACACGCAGCAACGGGGGCGGAGAGTGACAGCGTCATAAGGATAAGTCCATTACAGACCCCAAAACCATCATCCCCCTCCCAATAACCCCTCACCCCCCCCCCCCATCACCTCCTTCCTCCCAACCTACACCCCCACCCCCACCCATCCCCCCCGCCCCCTTCTCTTTCGAAGGCCAAGATACGCAGCAGTCTGGCCGACAACAAAGACAGTGACGCCCCTACCACACCACACCACACCACACCACACAACACCACCTTTCTTTTCCCTTCCCAAAGGGTCATCTAGGGCAGCACTAATCAGTTTCACGTCAATCATCTTTCAGGCCCTCTCTCTCCTGCTGCAAGTGGATCTTTTTCAGGGCCAATGCAGTTTCCATTGTGTACCATGTATTGTGGTAATACAGGGGGGTGGGGGGGGGGGGGGAGGGAAGGGAGTGTGGGATGGGTGTAGTCATGACGCTCCTAAAGGCCTACACTGCGTGGGATGTCTGTGTGTGTGTGTGTGTGTGTGTGGGTGCGGGCGCGGGCACGTGATGCACTCGCGTCAGGTTGAGAACAATCAAAGGTCCCCCTCTTCCCTTCCTCCCTCCCCTCTCTCCGTTTCTTTTCTTTCTGTTTCTTTTTGTGCATTTTCAATATATCAAACCTTAAAAAACAGCAACAACAACAAAAAACAAAACGAAAAAACCCACAACAAAACAAAACAAGACAAACAACAAACAACCCCTCCAAAAACAACATCTTTTCACGCTTTTCTGAAAATGTCCTACATAAAAAAAAAAGATTATGCAGATAAGTCAATGCCTGAAGCCCTATAGAAATACAAGCTCGAGACACAAAGTGGCACATTAAACATCTGTCTTAATTGTCTGGAGGCTGAAATCTGTAGCTTGCTTAACTCACTCAGTACGGCCTGTCCTCTCTTCTCCTCTACACAGACCCCTCGGATGTCCAGTGGGTGTCTCAATGACTCAACCTTTAGCTTCCGTCGTCAGAATTGTGGTATTCTTTGTCAACATTCACCTCTTCAGTATAAGAGCCTTCCACTTGCAATATTTTGATGGTCGTAATTGCGGTGAAACGCTGTTAACGTCTTCTCTTTCGCCGTTCGTATGGAGAGAGTTAAAAAAAAAAAAAAAAAAAAAAGAAAAAAGGAGAGGAAGCAAAGATCAACTGTGAATGCATAGTCTACACATGTATGAAGGTAACTGTGTTGGAAAAAAAAAAATTCAGGCCACCTGTATCTTGGCGGCCATGACACTTTCAAAATGGCCGACGAAACTGGTAAATCTGGATATACCATGAACATATGTATGTATAAATCTGTGGTGTTTTGTCACTTATACCATTATGAGTGAAACAAATTCAAATTTACAGTTAAATGTGTTTTTAGGTCACAAATCACTACTTAATTTGCATATCAATATATTTCAGTTTGCAAATTAACGTAATCAACAGTGACAATGTTGACAACGTGAATGGTGTATGATTCGTACTGCTCAAAGCCAATAAACATTTTGATTTTACATCATTATTTGATGCTAAAAAGAATGTTATGATGTCTTTACTCTGAAAATATTGAAGTACCGTAGTACACATATCAGTGCACTGTCACTTTTTCAGTTTGAATGAACTGCATAAAAAACAAAATCTCTTCAGAATTCCACGTTCTAAGAATACAGTTGTTCGTGTTTTCTAGATAAGAACGGGCGCAATTGTCGAATGGTTTAAGCGTTGGACTTTCAATCTGAGGGTCCCGGGTTCGAATTTTGGTGAGATTTTTCCGATCTCCCAGGTCAGCATATGTGCAGGCCTGCCAGTGCCTGAACCCTCTTCGTGTGTATACGCACGCAGAAGATCAAATACACACGTTAAAAATCCTGTAATCCAGCGTTCGGTGGGTTATGGAAACAAGTACATACCCAGCATGCACACCCCCAAAACGGAGTATGGCTGCCTACATGGCGGGGTAGACATGGATGGAGTCTCCCGTCGGACCGACGGATGAGCAGGCAGGCAGGCAGGCTTATCTGTCAAGGGCTGACATTAGCCTGGTTGCCTGAGAAGCACAGGTGACTTTTTTTTAAAGTGAAGAGGAGTGTGCAGTCCTTCCCCACTCTCTTGCCTACCGACGCTCAGAGTCCCACAGGTGCAGGTACTGCCACGTGTAGAACGGCCTCGGCAGGTGCAGTTTTTCTCTTCGGAAGTTCCGTCTCCGAGGAGGACTTCCAGCCAAGGATAAGAACAACAACAACAACCGGTCATACACGTAAAATTTTACATGCCTGTCTAAGTGTGTATGTGTGTGTACCTGAAATCTGATTGAATGACACAGGGAACGAATGATGAGCGCCCAGAAGCAGCCGTCAGTCAGCTGTACCCAGGTAGGCAGCCTATTGTGCAAATGACCCCGTGTTTGTAAAGCGCTTAGAGCTTGGTCTCCGACCGAGGATAGGCGCAATATAAGTATCCATATCAATCAATCAATCAGTTTCATGCCGAGAAATCAAGGCACACACGCCCCTGAAAGTGAGTGTTGCACTTAATGTATCTTGTCTGTTCTTGTGCTTGGCACACCCAGGCTGACGCATTACTGTTCCACGAATTCCTGCAGCTGAATTTACACTGGCACGCTATTCGTATATCTAGGTTCAAAGCGAGCACATGGACATCATCTTGCACAGGTTAAATAGGTTCCTGCTTACATGTTATAAGCTCCACAAACAGCACGGTTGGCAGTTCCTTTGTCAGCAGCTGCGGCTCAAGCATTTCATGGCCATTCTCTTTTCACTCCAAGCTTCCAGCCACTGTTCATGGCTGCAGGTAGATAATAAAAATAATGAGAGAACATGAAGGGTTCCCTTTTTTCCCGAACAATTGCTCGGTTGTGGGATCGTTTGATGTTCGTTTTCAGAACACTTTACATTGAAGCAGATTCTCCATCACATGCTTCAGGCAGTGAAACAACTCAGATCGCAAATCTTGTATGGACTGGCGTTGTATGCTTGGGTCACAGAGTTTACAGACAAATGACTCTTCATCGGCCATAATTTGATCATCAGAAAAGTCTCCACTGCCAAAATTTTGGAGGAGCTGGGTCTTGTTGATAAGCACAGGAAGGAGGAAGGTGGCAGAATAGTTAAGACGCTCATGTGCATGTAGAGTCCGTGAGGGTGTGGGTTCGAATCCCGCTCTCGCCGTTTCTTCCAAGTTTGACTGGAAAATCAAACTGAGCGTGTCGTCATTCGAATGAGACGATAAACTGAGTTCTCGTGTAAAGCACGCACTTGGTGCACTGAAAAAGAACCCATGGCAACGAGAGTGTTGTCCTCTGGCAAAACTAGGCAGAAGAAATCCGCCTGACGGTACACAAACATACATGCATGCACTCAAGGCCTGACCAAGCGCGTTTGGTTATTCTGCTGGTCAGGCATCTGCCTAGCAGATGTAGTGTAGCGTATATGGATTTGTCCGAACGCTGTGACGCCTCCTTGAGAAACTGAAACTGAAAAAACAACATCTGATAAACACACTTCGGACAGACGAATGGCCAACCCAACAAACTGGCTTGTGCCATATGATCCCGTGATGACATGAAATACCAGAAGAGATGTTCTCTGTGAATCAGTGATACTAATGAGATGGACTGGAACAAAATGTTTCTGGAGATGTTCATGTTTTCATCCACAAAAAGAGAAGAGTGATAGTTTCTGCTGTGCAAAAAGAGCAAGGTCATCTGTGTCCATTTGATGGCGACAGTCTGGGGGTGTCCTCGTTCATTTGCTTCTATAGCACGTGAAAGCATTCTAGTGTCGTTCTCTTCATGTTCAACTGAAGCCAGCTGTCAGACGTCTCTCGATGATTTAGGTCCAGACTTTTGCAGGATCTGTGAATCCACCAGATAGGACCAGCTCTTTGCCTCGCTCGTTCTGGAATTTGTTTGCTAGTTGTGCATACAGAAAGTCGGTCAGGCTGGCTATGTTCTCATTTAGAGATATGATGTCCCACTGGCCAGTTGTTTGATTTCTCGGCTGGAGATTTCGTTTGATTACTTGCGTTCCTTCAACTCAGTTGGATCTGCTGACTGGGCTATGTGCTCTTTCTATATGCTTTCACTGCAGTTATAACACGCCTGAAAAGCTCTGCCTGCTTCACTTGCAAAGGCTTTCCCTTTCTCAGAACTGACCTGGAGTGTGAACACTTTGCCCGACGTGTGAAGTGTTTTGATGCTTCATGGAAGCTGATGGTTCTGATTTTTTGCACTGTGCAAATGAAGGAATTGAACGCCTGGAACAACTTGATTAGCTTTTAGGGGTCATTTCGGTCTCGTCTTATTTCACATCTTTAACTCACTCAGTACGGCCAGTCCTCTCTTCTCCTCTACACATACCCCTCGGATGTCCTGTGGGTGTCTGAATGACCCAACCTTTAGCTTCCGTCTTCAGAATTGTGGTATTCTTTGTCAACGTTCACCTCTTCAGTATAAGAGCCTTCCGCTTGCAATATTTTGGTGATGGTAGTTGGGGTGAAACGCTGTTAACGTCGTCTCTTTCGCCGTTCGTATGGAGAGAGTTAATCCACGGTCCTTATGTGGAGTTAATGTTTTTCTTTCTCGTGGCCGGCAATTAGTTCTGATGTCCCATGCTAGCTGCGCCCATTCATTGAAGGTAACACACCACCAGTTTCTAGCAGCGTCATTCCTAGTAATTCCCATAACGCCTCCAGTAACCTTTGCTGTCATGTTGATTAAGGTGCTCAACAGCATGGTCAGCTGGTACTTATTTATGACAGTTGCCATGCATTACGAAGCCTCGATGCCCCGGGGGAGCTGTCACTAGCTGTCATCACTGAAAAAACTCTGTAGGACTTTTCTTGCGGCGATTTTGAGGTTTGTTATTGGTCACTGTTCCAACCTTCCCTGCCCATCTCTTGAAGCATGTCTACATAACTGACCAAAGGGATTCCAGAGCGTTTGTGTGTGGATCACTTTTCTTTTCTATTCTTTTCCTTTCATGGCATCTCCTTCTGTTATCTCACACAGGACGCCACTTTCAACCAGTTGCTTTAAAGGCCTGATGAATCCATGTTGTCTCCTATTACTTTGGAACTTCGTATGTGTAGGGAAACCTCCCGACATAATGACAAAACCCTTGCAGCTGTCCATTTGTCCAACTGCAACATCATTGCCTTGCAGTAAAACTGCCAATCAAATGTGAGTATGGTCAACGTCTCTGTCCCAATGCAACAGTGAATATGATGAACGACTCTGTCCTACTGCAACATCATTGCCTTGCAGAAAAACTGCCAATCAAATGTGAGTATGGTGAACGTCTAACTTGGCCTCTTCGTCACCGCCTCACATTTTTTGCACCACAGTCCATGTGGCAGAGAAGTCATGAGCTGGGGCAATCATGACTGGCATTGGATCAACTTTTGTCATCGGAGGATTTGGAACAACTTGGTTGTGTGGGTCATGTCTTCTGTCGCTGGGTAAGTACCAGCTCTCTTTACTGCTTGTAGAGAAACTTGATTTGGCTTGGCGTTGTTTCACGTAAGCCTCTAATCTGAATGTCCACTGGCGGCTCACTGGGTGCTTCTCGTATGAGAGCTACAAACCGTCCGGCATGAAATATATGTTTCACTCAAAATATCTTCAACTGTATTTATTTTCCTTGCCACATTTGAATTGTAGATAAAATATATGTACATACAGACATTTAGTTTATCATTGTATTGCAATGAAAAAGGGACTTTGTTGCATCGTTTATGAATATCAGCACATTTTTTTGTTGTAAAAATGGTGAAAAGAATGCAATGTGTTTCGCCAATTATTTCTTTGACTACACATTTGAATTATTCATGCTTAAAGCATATAGATAGCCATAAATTTTGAAATTTTGTTCCAATAACTGCCAGAGCTGTAATAAGATTAATCATTTTGAAAACTGTCATGTCGGACATATTTCGCAAATAGAGAAGTATCACCCATGTGGAAAACATTACACCACATCTAGGCATTCCATCCCCGCTGTATGATTTCTTCTAACACGTGACATTTAGATGGTTTCACTTTGTTTTCTTCTTCACCTCAGCCTCCAAACTATCAAAACAAACACAGGCATACTGAAAATGGAAACACGTGAATACCGTGTAGTCACCGGCCATGAAAACGGGATTTGTTTGCCTAAAATTCAAGCACGGAAAAGCTCGATTGTACATGAAGCCTTGCAGATTACAAATTTGTGTGAAAAAACAAAGCAGGCCAACATTCTCCATTGTCAATTAAGGCTGAATGCAGCGGTTCAAAGAAAAGTTGTTCCGGGTCTTCTCTGGTTTAGGTCAAGGTAAACTTCCTTCTGCTGGAAACACAACAGCTCATTGGCTTTGTTATTGCAGTTTTAGTTGTCTTTTGTGTTTAATGTACGATCCTTTTGAACTTGGCCATCAATTCCTGACACATGAGAAGTAATCATGTGAGTAATGAGGATATATAAAAAAAAGTACGCCTGGTGTGTGTGGGTGGGTGGGTGGGTGCGCGTTCGTGTGTGTGTGTGCGTGGGTGATGAGTGAGTGAGTGAGCGGTTGCGCGCGCGCACCTATGTGTGTGTGTGTGTGTGTGTGTGTGTGTGTGTGTGTGTGTGTGAAACATCAAAATAGGAAAAAAAATGCTAAATGATTTGATTTTTACATATATTTTCTTATTCACCGATCTCATGTATGTCACTGATTGTTGATTGATTGATGTAGATAACTAACGTCCCGAAGAAAAAACCAGCACCTGCCGAGGCCGTCCTACACGTGGCAGTATCTGCACCTGTGGGACTATGAGCTTCGGTAGGCGAGAGAGTGGGAAAGGGACTGCACAACTCCTCCTCACTAAAAAAAAAAGTCACTTGTGCTGGTCAGGCAACCAGGCTAATGTCGGACACACACCTACAGATAGGCCTGCCTGCCTACTCATCCGTCGGACCGACGGGAGACTACATCATCAACGTCCCTTATGCCCCAACAGGAGTCAACTCGAAATAATTGATTTGTGTGTGTGTGTGTGCGTGCGTGCGTGCGTGCGTGCGTGTGTGTGTGTGTGTGTGTGTGTGTGTGTGCGTGTGTGTGTGTGTGTGCGAGCGTGCGCGGGTGCGTGTGCGCGTGTGTTTTGTAAGTGAATGTGTGTGTGTGCGTACGTGTGTGTATGTATGTGTGTGTGTGTGTGTGTGTGTGTGTGTGTGTGTGCTCTATTCATTTATAATGGTCTTTGAAGCGGTCATTTCTTTTACTTTTTATATTAGAAATGTGTGTGCAATAATATTTGAGAGAGAGAGAGAGAGAGAGAGAGAGAGAGAGAAATCCCCCGAAGTAAAGCAGACAATCTATTGCTATTCATTTTCACTGGAACATACTTTGATTCTACGTGGGAATCGTGTTATTTAGAATAGATCGAAACACAAAGAACATATGCAACATTTGACATTTTGACTGTAAATGAATTTCTGTTTGTCTTCAAATGTCGAAGTAAAACAATGAAATCAAATGTAAATTTGTTTAGAGACAGCTAGGGTAGAGATACTAAACAGACAAAAACGTGCTTGAAATTGAAATGAGATACAAAATTGTTTCAGATTCAAAAACAGCAATGAAAGTTTCCGTGTTTAAGAAAAATCAACACGCATTCTTTATGGCTCAGTCAAACTCTTTACGAAGCTTTTTGCTCGATGTTCAACAAATTTCTGAAATACCATGGCCACAACAAATAATGGTAAGAAGTTCCTAAAAATATACTACGCTGTGAAATAGTACACTCTGAAAAAAAAAAGATTTTTTTTTCGTGTTGTGAAATAAGAGAGAGAGAGAGAGAGAGAGAGAGAGAGAGAGAGAGAGAGAGAGAGAGGAGGGAGAGAGAGAGAGAGAGAGAGAGAGAGAGAGAGGAGGGAGAGAGAGAGAGAGAGAGAGGAGGGAGAGAGAGAGAGAGAGAGGAGGGAGAGAGAGAGAGAGAGAGAGAGAGAGAGAGAGAAAATTTGATAAAATCTCATTTTCACTCTTTTCTGTGTCGAGTTATCTACTATTTTGTCTGTCTGTATGTATGCATGTCTGTCTTTCTGTCCCCCATTATGTGTGATTGTTATTCTGAAAAAATTATCCCTTGTTATGTGTGTGTGTGTGTGTGTGTGATAGAGAGAGAGGGAGGGAGAGACATTGACATATATGTATATATATATATATATATATATATATATATAGAGAGAGAGAGAGAGAGAGAGAGAGAGAGACAGACAGAGAGACAGACAGACAGGCAGACCGACACAGAGAGAGAACACTGAACACTGAAATGTTTAATGTCATTAGCTGAAGAGCTCTGGTGACATAGTAGGTACTAATCAGAACAGAATGGTGCAAAATAGATGAGTTTCAGTTTCAGTTTCAGCAGCTCAAGGAGGCGTCACTGCGTTCGGACAACTCCATATACGCTACACCACATCTACCAAGCAATTGCCTGACCAGCAGCGTAACCCAACGCGCCTTGTCAGGCCTTGAGAAAACAACAACAACAACCCCCCGCCCACCCACCCCCCCCAAAAAAAAAACAACACAAAAAGAACAAAAAACAGAATTGAAACAACATAAACTAATAAGAGATTTGCGACACTTTGGCGCTTTGTCATTGCTTAAAAGTACATGTGACAGGGGGGTAATTTTCCTTTTTTTCAGTCGTTCTTCTCCAAGGTTTAGACAGTACACAGAAAACAAAGTACAAATAAACCATATAATAAATATTTACGCACGTAACATCGACACACATCATATCAATACAAACACATACTAAATTACATATAAATCATATAATAAATATTTACTCATGTAACATCAAAATCCATCATATCAATACGAGCACATCAAATATCTACAATGTCGAGATTGACCATCCAAATGTAGCCCTTCCTTTTTATCTATGGTTTTTTCCTCGTAGAACCCATACTGATTTTTGATTGATTATTGAGTATTTGGACCGATGATGGACGTTTTCCGTATGTTTATTGCCTCAGATACATATTTTGCAAGTGAAAGTATCATATCTTCATTTTCTCTCATCAGCATGTCGAACAAATCTTTTCTCTGCGCTGTAGCTAGAGAGAGACAGAGAGAGAGAGAGAGAGAGAGAGAGAGAGAGAGAGAGAGAGACAGACAGACAGACAGACAGACAGACAGACAGGGACAGATACTGTGACACGGAGAAAGAAATAGGGAAAGAGACAGAGCCAGAGAGACAGACAAGCAAGGAAACCGATTATTTTCTTCTTCATACCTCTCCACAATGAAGTTAAAACGAACAAAAAGAGATCAATCAGACGACAAGCTAGCGGGTGTGCGGTACTGGTCGATCCCTGAGGGGATTTCAATCTCTCGTCATTGGCACCATAAGGCTTGTCAGGGACTCCCCCACAATCCCCGTGGGGATTATAAACACATTTGGTGGATCGCGTTAGCTGCGTGTCCCCTGTATCGTACCCTGGAGTCAGCGACTGTTTTAAAACGGGTGATGGCATTGTATCTGCAGTCTCTTTTTGTCTCTTCGCCTTGCTCTCACGTGAGGTTGGAATGAACAGGGGGTTTATTACTTCCCACCAAGAAGGTTATGTGCTCACCCGTGATTATTAGTTTTTGTTTGTTTTGCATGATTTGACTGACAGCAGGATTACACAAACAGTTTCGGATAGATCTTCTTGACAGCATCAGGAAGTGTTTATCTCTGTGTGACTGACGGACTGATCGATTAACTCACTCAGTACGGCCAGTCCTCTCTTCTCCTCTACACAGACCCCTCGGGTGTCCAGTGGGTGTCTGAATGACCCAACCTTTAGCTTCCGTCGTCAGAACTGTGGTATTCTTTGTCAACATTCACGTCTTCAGTATAAGAGCCTTCCGCTTGCAATATTTTGATGATGGTAATTGGGGTGAAACGCTGTTAACGTCATCCCTCTCGCCGTTCGTATGGAGAGAGTTAAATCCCAATGGTGATCAGGACTGGGTTGTTAACCCTTTCACCGCCAAGCTCGCATTTATGCACAGGCGTGGTAGAGGACCCATGTCACTGAAAGGTGACCATTCTTTGGTCTATTATCCATGAACCTACTGCTCTTAATGTTCGGTGGTAGGATAGGCCATATTTTCTATACATCGCAGGGGGGAATCCCCAGCTATTATTAACCACTGTCTTTTCTGTGTTTATACCACAAGGGAATTTTGTACTCTGAATTCACTGGCGGTGAAAGGGTTAAAGTGATCTTGATGAAGTTCACTCAAAATTCTCTGCACTTTGTGTAATTCGTACCGTTTAGCAAACTTAGCGTTGCTCCAAGATAGCGTAGTACAACGCAGACTGAATCCAATATCCAGGCACACAGACTTTTAAAAAGAGTTCTCCTACCACTGGGAGACAGAACAAAAGGTAAACAGCTGCAGTAAATTTGGTGGGAACTTTTTAGACACAGAAAAGACATAGTAAAGAACGTTTATAGTGGCGATACTTATCTGGATCGGAATCCACGATTTTTTTTTCTGGAAGAAATGCATTTCCGTGTTTGGGAAATAGAGGGTGTAAATCAGTATCCAGCAAGACCCCCCGCCCCCCCTCCCTCTGCCCACCATCCCCCCCCCCCAAAAAAAAAAGAACACATTGAAGAAATGATCGGTGTCAGGGAAGGTATGCGCACCACTGAGAGATCCCTTGTGAGTCCAGCGTTCGATGCGGGAGTCTCTTTGTAGTTGATGTGCATGTAGCTCCCTTCGTTCGGCCATTTACAATACTATCCTTTGGCAAGGGGGACAATGTATGAACAAAAGAATAACGGCAGTTTGCAGAGAAATTAAGACACTGCAAAGAGAGAGAAAAACAAACACCCCCCCCCCCCCCCCAAAAAAAAAAGAGAAAAAAAAAGAGAAAAATAATAATAATAAATTAATGATAGTATTTATATAGCGCTGAATCTTGTGCAGAGACAAATCTAAGCGCTTTCACACCAGTCATTCACACGCATGCGTAACTCTAAAACTGAAGAAACTGACGAAAAGGAAGAGGTAGGGGAGGAGGCTATCTTGGGAAGAGGTGGGTTTTAAGGCCAGACTTGAAAGAGCTGAGTGCGGAGACCTGACGAAGCGAAAGAGGAAGTTCATTCTAACTGCAAGGTCCAGAGACAGAGAAAAAACGGCGTCCAACAACAACAAACAAAATTATAAAACAGAACATATTGCTAAGAGTGAAAAAAAATGGGGGAAAAAAAAAGAAAACTACATAAAACAGGACAATGAATGCTAACAGATGCAATCACATTCATATATTCTTAAAGGGTAGGCTGGTTGCAGACAATGTAACTGTAACGTTACCTTCAGAATCATATTTACCAGGCACATACGCGTACACTCACAATTCAACCAGTTCATGTTCACGCACACACACATCAGTATTTGTTATTCAGGGCATATCAGTGATGTCAGTGCCTCATACAAGGCAAATACAAACCGAATGACACATCTCGACCATCCAACTGTCTACAAAATCATTCATTTAAGTTGTGAATTATATATATATATATATATATATATATATGTATATGAAAGTCAGTCGTGTCCGACTATGACCATCAGAACAGCAGAAGAGGCAACTGCTGTTCCGACTATTTGGGCTAGAATTTGATTATAATGCAAATTGTCTTGACAAAGTTACATCCCCACTCTCTCGGCCAAGAGGGTTTTAGGACAGTCGGCGTTGGGATGGTTCCCTAAGGCCAACTAGCCCACAAG
>NC_134886.1:36079429-36091929 GCF_041734735.1 Babylonia areolata
GAACATACCCAGCATGCACACCCCCGAAAGCGGAGTATGGCTGCCTACATGGCGGGGTAAAAACGGTCATACACGTAAAAAGCCCACTCGCGTATATACGAGTGAACGTGGGAGTTGAAGCCCACGAACGCAGAAGAAGAAGAAGAAGATCTGCATTGAAGAACCACAAGTAACATGAAGGAAGGGTACCGTAGCCCCATGCCCAAACAAAGTGCAAGTTTCACTTTCAAGGAGGTGTCAAATATTTGCTTATCTGGACTGTAAAGCGCTTAGAGCTTGCTTATGCTTGTATTATAACGCTATATGAAAATAAAATATTATTATTATTATTATACTCCCGTCAAACAACATTTCGTTTCATTTCGTTTCCAATCATTGTCTCATTTTTACTCTCTCTCTCTCTCTCTCTCTCTCTCTCTCTCTCTCTCTCTCTCTCTCTCTCTCTCTCATTTTCTCATTTTTCTCATCTGCATTTTTTTTGGACCACCTGTTTGGAACTTTCTTTCTTCGTTCATGAAGACGTGCGATTCATTATGTTCCTTCAAATCAAGCATTCGACAACTTCTGCTCCACAAACAATAGGCTCACAAAGCAAATTTTTACCAGCTGAAACCCCCCCCCCCCCGCCCCCCTAGAAAATCATGCTTTTCAGTGAAATTTGTATCTATACCTTTACAGACAGTGATTTTATTTTATGTTCTACCTTTGTGCTTTAATGTTTTACTTGTTCACGTATTGATTGGATGTTATTACCTGTGACATCTGCATCAGCAAAGTTAATCACGTCTTTATATGTACAATGGTAAATGGTAAAGTTGTGTTTCTCTGTTATCTTTATGTCCGCTATTTGTTTCTTACTTCGGTCATGTCTCTGTATGTGCATAAGTGTGTGTGTGTGTGTGTGTGTGTGTGTGTGTGTGTGTATGTGTGTGTTGGGCGGAGAGAGTGTGTGCATGTGTATGTATGTAGAGGTGGTGGAGTGTCGATGTGAATGTGTAGATGCGTTCGTTTTATTACTTTTTACAATGATGATGATGATGATGATTAGCATTCGTAGTAGTAGCAGTAGATGTAGCAGTGTTAACAAAATTATTATTGTTGTGTCGTTATTGTTAATGTTGTTATTGTTATTGTTGTCACAAGGACAGATTGGAAGACCAGGCGATGCCCAATTTTTTTTTTATCCTTGAGTAATAAAGGTTTTGAAGCTTGAATCTCTCTCTCTCTCTCTCTCTCTCCCTGTGTGTGTGTGTGTGTGTGTGTGTGTGTGTGTGTGTGTGTGTGTGTGTGTGTGTGTGTGTGTGTGTGTGTGTGTGTGTGTTTCACTTTACCATCTACCTCTTTCTCATTCCCTTATCGTACATTACATCTTCTCTCTCTCTCTATCTCTCTCTCTCTCCCTCTCTCACACGTCCTCTTATTCTTCTTTCTCTTCCTCTTTGTCACCTTTTCAATACTTCATTTCCCCCCTCCTCTCTGTTGTCTACAACATTTGGATAAAGCATGTTTCTCTATTTTTTTGTTATCAGTTTGTTTGAGCATCTGTCTGTCTGTCTGTCTGTCTCACTCTCTCTGGGGCAGTGGTGGTGGAGTGTCATGGCTGTTCTGTGTCTGTGTACCAGTAACGTATTTTCCAACTTTGTAACCACTCTCCCTTTTAATTGATTGACTTGTCTCCCATTCAACACTTTTGCAAGATTTAGAACTTTCAGTTACATCCATCATGACTTAGCCCTCATGTCTTATGGCAGGTGCTCAACTTCGATTTTCTCTTCGACGGGCGCAATAGCCGAATGGTTAAAGCGTTGGACTTTCAATCTGAAGGTCCCGGGTTCGAATCACGGTGACGGCGCCTGGTGGGTAAAGGTTGGAAATTTTTACGATCTCCCAGGTCAACATATGTGCAGACCTGCCAGTGCCTGAACCTCCTTCGTGTGTATACGCAAGCAGAAGATCAAGTACGCACGTTAAAGATCCTGTAATCCATGTCAGCGTTCGGTGGGTTATGGAAACAAGAACATACCCAGCATGCACACTCCCGAAAACGGAGTATGGCTGCCTACATGGCGGGGTAAAAACGCTCATACACGTAAAAAGCCCACTCGCGTATATACGAGTGAACGTGGGAGTTGAAGCCCACGAACGCAGAAGAAGAAGAAGAAGAAGAAGAAGATCTGCATTGAAGAACCACAAGTAACATGAAGGAAGGGTACCGTAGCCCCATGCCCAAACAAAGTGCAAGTTTCACTTTCAAGGAGATGTCAAATATTTGCTTATCTGGACTGTAAAGCGCTTAGAGCTTGCTTATGCTTGTATTATAACGCTATATGAAAATAAAATATTATTATTATTATTATACTCCCGTCAAACAACATTTCGTTTCATTTCGTTTCCAATCATTGTCTCATTTTTACTCTCTCTCTCTCTCTCTCTCTCTCTCTCTCTCTCATTTTCTCATTTTTCTCATCTGCATTTTTTTTGGACCACCTGTTTGGAACTTTCTTTCTTCGTTCATGAAGACGTGCGATTCATTATGTTCCTTCAAATCAAGCATTCGAAAACTTCTGCTCCACAAACAATAGGCTCACAAAGCAAATTTTTACCAGCTGAAACCCCCCCTCCAGAAAATCATGCTTTTTAGTGAAATTTTTATCTATACCTTTACAGACAGTGATTTTATTTTATGTTCTACCTTTGTGCTTTAATGTTTTACTTGTTCACCTGTTGATTAGATGTTATTACCTGTGGCATCTGCATCAGCAAATTAATCACGTCTTTATATGTACAATGGTAAAATGGTAAAGTTGTGTTTCTCTGTTATCTTTATGTCCGCTATTTGTTTCTTACTTCGGTCATGTCTCTGTATGTGCATAAGTGTGTGTGTGTGTGTGTGTGTGTGTGTGTGTGTGTGTGTGTGTGTGTGTGTGTGTGTGTGTGTGTGTGTGTGTGTTGGGCGGAGAGAGTGTGTGTATGTGTATGTATGTAGAGGTGGTGGAGTGTCGATGTGAATGTGTAGATGCGTTCGTTTTATTACTTTTTACAATGATGATGATGATGATGATGATTAGCATTCGTAGTAGTAGCAGTAGATGTAGCAGTGTTAACAAAATTATTATTGTTGTGTCGTTATTGTTAATGTTGTTATTGTTATTGTTGTCACAAGGACAGATTGGAAGACCAGGCGATGCCTAATTTTTTTTTTAATCCTTGAGTAATAAAGTTTTTGAAGCTTGAATCTCTCTCTCTCTCTCTCTCTCTCTGTGTGTGTCTGTCTGTCACTTTACCATCTACCTCTTTCTCATTCCCTTATCGCACATTACATCTTCTCTCTCTCTCTCTCTCTCTCTCTCTCTCTCTCTCTCTCTCTCTCTCACGTCCTCTTATTCTTCTTTCTCTTCCTCTTTGTCACCTTTTCAATACTTCATTTCCCCCCTCCTCTCTGTTGTCTACAACATTTGGATAAAGCATGTTTCTCTATTTTTTTGTTATCAGTTTGTTTGAGCATCTATCTGCCTGTCTGTCTGTCTGTCTGTCTGTCTCACTCTCTCTGGGGCAGTGGTGGTGGAGTGTCATGGCTGTTCTGTGTCTGTGTACCAGTAACGTATTTTCCAACTTTGTAACCACTCTCCCTTTTAATTGATTGACTTGTCTCCCATTCAACACTTTTGCAAGATTTAGAACTTTCAGTTACATCCATCATGACTTAGCCCTCATGTCTTATGGCAGGTGCTCAACTTCGATTTTCTCTTCGACGGGCGCAATAGCCGAATGGTTAAAGCGTTGGACTTTCAATCTGAAGGTCCCGGGTTCGAATCACGGTGACGGCGCCTGGTGGGTAAAGGGTGGAGATTTTTACGATCTCCCAGGTCAACATATGTGCAGACCTGCCAGTGCCTGAACCTCCTTCGTGTGTATACGCAAGCAGAAGATCAAGTACACACGTTAAAGATCCTGTAATCCATGTCAGCGTTCGGTGGGTTATGGAAACAAGAACATACCCAGCATGCACACCCCCGAAAGCGGAGTATGGCATCCTACGTGGCGGGTTAAAAACGGTCATACACGTAAAAGCCCACTCGCGTATATACGAGTGAACGTGGGAGTTGCAGCCCACGAACGCAGAAGAAGAAGAAGAAGAAGAAGAAGATTTTCTCTTCCCTTTCTCTCCTCCCCCCCCCCCACACACCCCACCAACCCCCATCTCTCTCATTCTATCATTCCCTCTTCTTTCTTTCTTTCTTTCGAGTTCCACCTCTTTCCTTCTCATTTCTGAATAGTTTCTCTTCTGTGTCTCTCTCCGTTCCTGTATTTCTCTTTCTTCTACCTCCACCCTCTCTCTCTTTCTCTCTCTCCTTCCCACCCCCGATCCCTCTCTCTCTCTCTCTCTCTCTCTCACTTTTCCCTTTGTTTCTCTCAACGAATCTATGTGTTTTCACCCTTTCTATTCCTTTAGATATATATATCAATCGCTCTCTCTCTTTCTCTCACTCGTTTAAGTTTTGTAACAACATGTAGAGACCTGTCTAGTAGAGCAAAAAATGCATTGATATTTGTGTTGAGGAAATTGTTTGTTTTGAATAGCAATTCTTTGGATCTTTTTCTTAAAGTTTTTGATGCTCAGATACAACCCATTGTGCAATATGGATCAGAACTGTGGGGACTGGATAAAAAAGCTATTGTGCATTGTGAGTCGGTGCATTTGTTTGGGTTAAAAAAGTTTTTAGGGGTTAGTATGAGAACACCAAATGACTTAGTTTATGGTGAGACGAATAGGTATCCTATTTATATTAACTCTGCAGTTAGATGTGTCAGTTATTGGCTAAAATTAATAAAAATGAATAATGATAGATTGCCACGAAAAGCTTATGACATGTTGTATGATTTAGACTTGAAGGAAAAAAATAACTGGGTTTCTAATGTACAATTATGTTTATTTGAACTTGGTTTTGGGTATGCTTGGGTTAATCAAGGAGTGGGTGACGATAAATTATTTGTGCGAATTATCTGCCAGCGACTGATTGACTGCAGATGGCAAGATTGGGAAAACCACATTAAATATAGTGACAGATTTGATTTATATAGAGTGTATAGTTCGACTCATTTAGTGAAGAAATATCTGTCTCTGAATTTAGATCGTTATTTACGATTTATCTTGACCAGATTTAGATTTGGCATAACCGAAATTAATGTTCATCAGTTTCGCTATAACAATATAAATAAATTTGCTTTGTTATGTCCATTGTGCAAAGTCTCTATTGAAGATGAAGTTCATTTTGTTTTGATATGTCCTGCTTTGCATCATCTTCGTGTGAAATTCTTACCAAAGAAGTATTATACAGATCCATGTTTGTTCCGATTAGGTCTACTGATGGCTTCTAGTAATGAAAATATTGTTCGTAGTTTGACACTTTATTTGTTCAAAGCATTTCAGCTGCGAGTATCTCTTGTATCATAAATTTTGTGAGGACCTGTGGTACTCATCTGTGTATTGATTATTAACTGTTGTTGCCCCTCTTCATATGGGGCCAAGGCCTTAAATGAATAAAATATCCCAGTCTCAGTCTCTCTCTCTCTCTCTTTCCCATTTAACTCTCTCCTCCCTCCTACCTCAACCTCTCTTTTCCGTACTTTAAATTTCTCAAGCTTCCTAACATGATTATTCACTCGGAGGACCCAGCTGAAACTGTTGCCGTGGTCTGTTCAAGAACATTCCTTGTGGACATTGTTCAGATGTTTTCTTTCGCTTTGTGAATTGTGATTCTGTGGGTTTTCAGTTGTTGCCAAGCACCATTGTAATGTTAAAAAAAAAGAAACTGATTAACTCACTCAGTACGGCCAGTCCTCTCTTCTCCTCTACACAGACCCCTCGGATGTCCAGTGGGTGTCTGAATGACCCAACCTTTAGCTTCCGTCGTCAGAATTGTGGTATTCTTTGTCAACATTCACCTCTTCAGTATAAGAGCCTTCCGCTTGGAATATTTTGATGATGGTAATTGGGGTGAAACGCTGTTAACGTCCATCTCTTTCGCCGTTCGTATGGAGAGAGTTAAATTGAAATATTGTTCTGTCATCTGCTGATGACACTCAGGTCTCTGTCTGCGCCTCTCCAACCCTCATTTCACCATCAGTGACATGACTGGAGTGTCGCGTTCTTGACAGAAAATACACTCCAGCTCAACGATGCTAAAACAGACATTCCTGCTACAGTGTTCAACAAATCGACTTCCTGTCCTGAAGCCATGCTCCATCTCTGTCTGTGTTAGCAGAGACATTTTTTTTTCTCTCCCCGTGTGCTCAAACACACGATTTGCACATAAAGGAAAACATGACTCTTGAACTGTCAGTTAAATCAATAGGCTGTTGTTAAACCCCATCTTTATAACACGATTCGTCATGTTCTTCTCTTTTGATATAGCCGTAAATTTTAGTGTGCGCATTTGTCTTCCCACAAATTGATTTATCATTGTTATCATCTTCTGCCGGTCTGTCCCAATCAATATCTTCACCAACTCCTCAACGTTGTTGCACGAACAGTAATCAAAGGTTCTAGATACCATCCATTTTCATTGACCTTGCCCATCCATTTTCATTGACCCTGCCAATCCCAAAACGTCCATACATGTGGGCCAGGAATAGGAATCAGCGACCACCCACCCTGGAATTGAAATATCCCAGAAGGACAAGTTGCCTTTTTTTTCCTCCTCAAGCGGGAATGTTTCTGACGAACGGTCAGTCAATAGCTATTAGAGTTCTGCTCTTACTACGACCTACATGTAACCAATTCCTGCTTCCATAACACAGTTTCCTGGAAACACCCCAGGTCAAATCACTGGCACCACCTGGATTTGATCACCACGTGACGTTCCTTTTTTTTGGCATAAACTGCTCTCTCTCAGTCTGAACACAATTCACACACACACACACACACACACACACACACACACACACACACACACACACACATCAAAAACATCACCAATAGTGAAAAGACGCTAAAGAACACACACACACACACACACACACACACACACACACACAGAAGCACACTTACGCGCACATAAATACACACGTGCACGCACACATTTCATATTTACTGAAGTAAAAAAAAATCCACGCGTTCAAAGGAAGTATAATAACAATCATTGTTTTATTTCAATCTTTTCTGTCGATCATTTCTCCCATTAGCGTAATAAGCACATTTTATCTGGTGCGTTTTTTTCCCCACCTAGGTGACTATTTTCATATAATATTGGTCCTTCTTACCCCCCCCCCCTCTCTCCCCCTCCCCCCCCCCCCCCCACACCCCGCGAAGTGGATTCGTAACAAGGGCAACAGAACACGAATGAAAACACAAACCATTCATCGCCATGAGGCCACATTTCCACAAACAGAACGAAACACGAGTGTCTGTGATAACACCATGCCAGTACAGTCTTTTTTTTTTTGCCCCCGGACTTTCTTGGGTCGACCACCCTTTTATTTTGCATACAAGTTACACAATCAACTAAAAAACGTGGCAATAATCCAAACCAGTACCCAGCATTCCATAACTATGTCAGAGTAATCAAAAGCATTTATGAAATAAATCACACATAATTTTTCATTTTCTAATTTTGGGCATGCTAAGAAAAGAAGAAGAAGAAATAAATAAAAAAAGACAATAATATGGAAGTAAACCGTACAAATCATACAAAACTTAGAATCATTTTTTTTCCTTTCTTTTTTCTCCCCAGTGTTAATACAAGGAGTCTTATTTCCAGTGGTTTTTGTTGTTGTTTTTCCCCCTTTTTTTACATCAATACTCATCCATTCACTCACATTTCTGTATCTGTTTGCTTCTCTATTAATGGACAGTATACGTGCATGCAAGATGTTTTTTCCTTTTTGTTCAAGTGTATTTTCTGTCGGTTTGCTTGTCTGTCACTTTCATTCGTCTCTCACACCCTATTAGTCCCTTACTATGTTGTTGACATACGCAGAAAAGGAAATAACATAACCTTTAAGGTACAGACAGACAACATGCCGATACAGTAACATTACAGTGTCACAGCCGTCTGTCCAAACGTCCTCTTTGCACCACACTCTGTCCTCTATCCATCTCTCTTTCTCGCAAGCATAAGTACATGCACATGCACGCACGCACGCGCATGAGAAGCAGTCCACCTCACCTTTTAGGTAAGCAACTAAACGGTTTTCATACCTTATTCATGTTTCAAATTCCTAGTTCTCCTCTCCCCTCCCCTCGCCCTCCCCTTCTACGAAACGAGAGGAGGGAAATGAAGGGACAGATCCTTTTTACGTCTTCGCATGGCTTCGTCAATGGAGCGTTTCTCTCCTTTAATCGGAACTCGTACATCATGGATGACGTGTTTTCCGGGGTAGGGGTGGAGAGGAAGGTGGGTGGGTGGGTGGGGAGAAGTGGGGGATGCTGAAAGCATGTGCCGACACACCCACACCACCCCTGTCTCCCCACCCCCTGCCTATCTCGCCGCGGCGGGGAGGGGGGAGGGTTGGGGGGGGGGGGGGGGGGGCAAGTGGCCTGTAGTCATCAATGATTCAGGTTCCAGTCCCGGGGAGTAGCCAGGTTGAGGGGGAGGGCGGTTGGGGGAGGGGGGGGGGGGGCAGCAGGGTTTTTTTTGTGTGTGTGTGCAACATTGATCTGAAGGGGGTGAGGGGTGGGACCTGCATGCACTACGCTTTGTTAGGCATTGTGCAGTATTAATGTTCTTTTGAACCGGCCACCACACTGACCCTCCCACCCATCCCCTACACACACACACACACACACACACACACACACACACACACACACACCTCCTCCTCCCCCTCCCCCCACACCACACCCTTCCAACCCCACGCACATAAACACACACATGTTTACGGAGAGGATTATAAGCAGCGTGGTTAATAATAGAGGAGGGATAAAAAGGGCGAACGGTTTGTTTTCCCAGCGTGGGCTGGTGGGGATCTGCTGTCAATGAATAACTGAAAGAGGTGAACAGAACGGCCAGCACCCGGTACGGGGCAAGCCACACACACACCGGATGATGATAATAATAACAACAACAACGATAATGATAATGATAATAATGATGATGATGATAACAACGACAAAACCACCACCACCACCACCACCAACAACAATAATAATAATAATAATAACAATGATGATGATGATGATGATAATAAGGATAGAAATAACAATAAAAATGATGATGATAATAATAATAATAAAAATAATAATGATGATGATGATAATGATAATAATAATGATACTACTACTACTACTACTGATCATAATGGTAATGATAACAATAAGAATAATAATGATAATGATGATGATGATGATGATATAATAATAATAATAATAATAATAATAATAATAATAATAAAAGATCGTAACAATCATCATCGTCATCGTCATCATCATCAACATCATGGATACTCATATAGCACACTATCCAGAAATCTGCTCTAGGTGGTGCTTTACAAAATACTTTTGCTTATATAACACATTATGTCAATGCTGCGTAAACACACCCACATGTAAACTGCACACACACACACACACACACACACACACACACACACACACACACACACACGCACGCACGCACGCGTATTCAGTATTCAGGACGAATATAGCCTACCAGCAGGTCTACAAACCACCCAAGGCAAGTTACCCATGCTGCTTGTCAAGGGTAACTACCCACGAAGCAAAGGTAAATATGACAGATCCTTCTGTCGTATTGTTTTTGTTGAGGAAAAACAGGCGTGCTTTGCGGATAGCACGTGCTTTCCTAACTCTCTGAACTGCAGTGGATTGAGAAGAGCAGATGCAGCGCAGAAGGGAATCACCAGATAGACATGTGTTAGCTGCCTCAGCGCATGGCACGTGTTTTGAATATGAAGCTTTGCATTTGTATTTGCATTTGTATTTCTTTTTATCACAACAGATTTCTCTGTGTGAAATTCGGGCTGCTCTCCCCAGGGAGAGCGCGTCGCTACACTACAGCGCCACCCATTTTTTTGGTGTATTTTTTCCTGCATGCAGTTTTATTTGTTTTTCCTATCGATGTGGATTTTTCTACAGAATTTTGCCAGGAACAACCCTTTTGTTGACGTGCGCTAAATGCATGCTGCACACGGGACCTCGGTTTATCGTCTCATCCGAATGACTAACTTAATCTTCAAGATAAACTGTATCCGTGGGTCCCTGTCATATGAAGGGTAACTTGCCTCAGAGTGAAATGAAGTTTGTCTTGGATACGGCCCCTGAAAGGAAACACTGGCTGCCCTGGGAACAGGAACTTACGGTGCATGCGCACTCTTCTGCAAATCCTTTTCGGTGCCTGTGATGTCAATCATTGAACAGGGCATTGAAGTGCAGGGTGGGGGAGAAGGAGAAGGGCTGGGGACTAACACCACACGCACACACTCACACGCACGCATGCACGCACGCATACACACACACACACACACATGCGCGCGTACTGTCGGTATGTTGTGGACAGGAGTGACTTCATTTATTGAAAAGGAAGGAAACGGGGCACACAGACACAGACACACACACACACACACACACACACACACACACACACACAGAGTACTGTTGAATCCGTCAGGTACCCGCGGACAGGAGTGACGTCATATGGACACGGAGGAGAGTTGTCTAAATCAAACTGATCGAGAACATCGTCATCACATACGTCATACTGCCGGCGCCGGCATTTAGTGCGAGGGGCTTGATGTGTGGTGGTGGTAGTGGTGGTGTGTTTGTGTGTAGTGTGTGTGTGTGTGTGTGTGTGTGCGTTTCACCAACTGCACTACATTACCGCAGTTCTAGAAGCGCATATCTTTTGAGCGCAACGAGTTTGTTGTGTGTTGTATTGTCATGGCTGCAGCGTCAAAGCCCTCTTAGCTGAGTTAATGCGGATGTAATTTGGGCAACACACTCTCTTCGAAACCCAGACAGTCGGGACAACAGTTGTCTCCTCTACTGTTGCGATGGTCATAGTCGAACACGACCGACTATCATACAGAGGCAGTGACAATACTTGACAAGTTGTTGACACCTCTCTTCCGCTCTTTTGTTCTCTCTCACGGGTCATTCTGACCCAAGCTCTTCTCAAGTATCAATCAGACTGACGTATAAGAAGCCATGATTATCTGAACCCCCCCCCCAAAAAAAAACAAAAAACAAAAACCAACCCCCCAAAAAAAACAACAACAAAACAAAACAAAACAAAACAAACCAAAAAAAAAAAAAAAAAAAAAAAAAAAACCAAACAAAAACAACAACAAAAATCCACACCTAAACATTTCTGCACTTCACTTCCAAATGATAAGCAAGAAACACTATGTATAACTGCTAATGACCATCACTGAAGAACATTAGCTTAGATTCTTGTAAACATCGCATTTTGGGCTTTTTTTTTGTGTTTTTGTGAGTGTTTTTTTTTTTTTTTTTACTTAACGATAGCATTCGTTTCGGAACGTGCTCAAAACACGTGATCCAGTTTATGAGACATAAGCCATGAATATATATATATATATTGCTCATCTTCGTGCCAGGCAAAACACAGCACTGCATTCTGCTTTCCTGAAATACCAGCTCCAACAATATAACCGTGCGCCAGCAGAAAAACCCAATCGTCAGACACGGACGTGCTTCTGTTTCATTGTCATCACGTCATAACCCTCGAGGAAAAGACAAGTAAACTTCTTTTTCTCCTCCTCCTCCTCCTTCTTCTTCTTCTAGATAATGCGGTAAGCCGGTTACTTTACAGGGCAACATTCCTACACGGAGTAGAGAGCTGGCTGGTTTTGTGAAACAAAACAACAACAACAACAACAACAAAACAAACAAACAAACAAAAATCAAACAAACAAACAAACAAAAAAAAAAAACAACAACCCCAAAACCGGATAACATCACACATCTATTTTAGGGTGCGTGCATGTGGTGATGGTGGCTGTTTCAAAACGCCAAATCAGTTGCAATTTTCATCGCGTTTAGCGTCGACTGTTTAGCATACTGAGGCTTGTTGCCGGTCTGCCGTTGTCAACGATGATGTGTTGTACAAACCCATGTTGCTCATGTGTTGTGGTTATGTTGTACCTACATGTGCCGTTGTGCCGTTCGCCTGTTGTAGGTATATTGTTCGTGTGTAGCACATTGGTTGTAGAAGTGTTGGGGTTCATCTTTTGCAGAATTGTACGTATAGTTCACCTATTATAGATGTGTCGTAGGTTATTTCTGTATCTCATCTGTTGTAGCTGTGTTGTACTGGTGTATCTCATCTGTTGTAACTGTGTTGTCCTGGTGTATCTCATCTGTTGTAGCTGTGTTGTACTGGTGTATATCATCTGTTGTAGCTGTGTTGTACTGGTGTATATCATCTGTTGTAGCTGTGTTGTAATTGTGTATCACATCTGTTGTAGCTGTGTTGTAATTGTGTATCTCATCTGTTGTAGCTGTGTTGTACTTGTGTATCTCA
>NC_134886.1:36099429-36104429 GCF_041734735.1 Babylonia areolata
AGGGCTTGGTATGAAAAACTGCGTCGACCATACGTTTTGGTTCGAGCAGAGAGGATCCCAAGCATACGGGTGTCAGAAGAAGAGCGGAGTTGGCGTGAGGGTATGTAAGGATGAATGAGATTAGAAAGATACTGTGGACCAGAAGCCTCAATGGACTTGAAACAAAGAGAGACGACTTCGTAAATAATTCTTTCTTGTACTGGGAGCCAATGTAAAGTATGAAGGATGGGAGAAACGTGATCAAATTTACAGGGACGAAGACAAGACGAGCAGCATAATTCTGGACTTTCTGAAGTCTAGCAATGAGGTAGCTGGGTGAACCAACAAGTAGGGAATTACAATAATCAAGGCGGAACAGCACAAAGACACAGAGGAGAGTTTTGATTGCATCTTCAGTCAGGAGATGACGAATGGATGCAATTCTGCGAATTTCAAAGTACCACAGTTTGCATATATTTGCAACATGCTGCTGATAGAAAAGAGACTGGTCGAGTATGACACCAAGATTGCGGACAGAAGGGGAAACAGGAATGTCGGTGCTACTGAGGGAGACTGAGGAAGGAAGAGAGACTGAGTGGCAAAGTCTTTGTGGGGTGATAATCATGATTTCAGTTTTATCCTAATTTTTTTTAGCTGTTTTCTGTCACCCATGTCTTCAGATCGGAGATGCAGGCCTGAGTAGAGTCAATGAGAGAAGGAAGTAGAGACGGAGATCCCGACAGATACAGCTGGTTGTCATCAGAAAAGCTAGGGCGGGACAGCAAATGATGATTCAGAATGGTGGAAATCGGTTGTGTATAGAGAACAAACAGGATGGTCCGCAGACATCATGGACACCAATCGTCGACAACCATCATGGCTACCTCTGACGAGCACGGAATATGTATCATCGTCTGTGCATTGTGAGGGAGGGGGTGAGGGGGGAGGGATGATGGGTGGCGATGAGGATGAGCTCCCCTGGGGATTAACTAAGGGAGATCATTCTTGTGTCTGTGGTGGCGATCACCATCGGAGTGAAGGAGAGGGAGAAGGAGGCGGAGGGGTAGAGGGGTGGGGGTGGGCGAAGAGGGGGTTGGTGGGAGAGGGTGGTGTACGATGATAGAGAATATCACTTTGTTTATGGCTGGTGTACAGATTGTGTGGCATACTGCTGCGGTCTCTGGTGCCGTTATCTGCCACCACCACCACCACCACCACTACCACCAATCCCGCCCCCTACTATCCCCCCCCCCTCGTCTCTTTCCCCCCAACACTTGTCTGCCCCCCCCCCCCCCCCCACCCCCCACACACACACTTCTCCTGCTCCCAAATCTTATTTCCACGTGGTTCACACCCAGCTGCTGAAAGCGAGAACCAGCGGAAACAAAGTTGTCAGCGGACATGTGTCAGTGATCCTGCAATGTCTCATGGTAATATTGGCAGAGCGTGGAATACTTCGGGAAGGGATTTTTTTGTGGGGGAGGGGCGGGGATGGTGGTGGTGGTGGTGGGAAGGGTACACACACCAGCACGCAAGTAATCTGTCTCTTGTTCTATCACTGTCTGTCTGTGTCATACACTGTACACAAACCACACACGAAGACAGACATACATACAGACAGACAGACGAACGTGGTCACAGACAAAAACGTATATCCAACCAGTATCTGTACAGACGGTATCGTGCGCAAAATGCATGCTACGCACTGTTCCTCAGTTTATATCGTCTCATGCGAATGACTAGCGTCCAGACCATCACGCAAAGTCTAGTGGAGGCGGGGAGAAAATGCTGCTGACGAGTTTGGGATTCGACCCAGTGCGCTCAGATGTTATCGCTTCCTCTGTATGCCCGTTACCACTGTACCAACACTGCATTTTGCCTGCAGACTGTGAAGTTCCTTCGTTTCGTTTTTGTCCTGTACACCACATATAACACAAAAATCCAAATGCGTCTTGGTGGACTTTTCTTATGGCATTAATAGTAATAGTAATAATAATAATTGATAACTTTTTTATGGCGCGATATCCAGTAGTAATGCTGCTCAAAGCGCCTTACATCATCGAGCCAAATATAAACATAACATAAAACATTACAATAGCTCCATCCAATGCGTTCACAGAATGAATAAAAAAGCATGATCCACCAAACAATAAAAATATCAAGTAAATAATGCTTAGATTAAAAAAAAAATACATTCCTTAAAAACACACATTGTTTAGACACACACATACATGCGCATTACTGAACACTTGTTAAGATTTTGAAGAATGGGGAAACATTTGTCGTCTCTCTGTCAGTCTATCTGTCTGTCTCTCCCTCCCTTCCCCCGCCCTCTCTCTCTCTTTCTCACCAGCTCGCACAGGAGGAACTCTGAATATGTGGGTGGGTGGAGTACGGGTGGTGGTTGGGGGTGGGGGTGGGGGGTGGGGGGGGGGGAGGCGGTGAGGGGCGTGTCAGAAATAGCCGTTACAAGTATGTTTTTCATAACAGTTGTCAGTGATCGTATGCACTATCTCTCTCTCTCTCTCTCTCTCTCTCTCTCTCTCTCTCTCGTCCTTACTCACTCTCTGTCTGCACACACACACACACACACACACACACACACACACACACACACACACACACACACACACACACACACATACATAATGGTGAGGAAGACAGCAACGCCTAGGTTGTGGGGGCGATGCAAACACTTCTTCTTCTTTTTTTTTGTAATGTTTTTAAAAAATTGTTTATTTAACAGTGGTGTCTATCCAGAGAACTGGACCGAGTGTGTTGTTTTACCTCTTTACAAAAAAGGAGATGTAAATAATCCAAGTAATTATAGAGGTATTTCTCTTTGCGATATTAGTAGTAAACTTTACAGCACTATCATTAATCATAGATTGCAAGAATGGGTAGAAGACAATAACATCACAGGCGAATACCAAGCAGGATTTAAACGGGGCTACTCTACTGTGGATCATATGTATACTATAATGGCTTTCGTTCAAAAACAATTCTCTTTAAATCGTAAATTGTATGTAGCTTTTATAGATTTTGAGAAAGCCTTCGACTCTATAAACAGAACAATTCTTTGGCCAATCCTGTTGAAAGCTGGTGTTCATGGAAAATTGTTGAAAATGTATAATGAGTATGTGTGCATGTGTGAAAGCTCGGGTAAGGTGTGGGGGTAGGATGACAGATTATATCCAGTGTACTTCTGGGGTGAAACAAGGTGATGTTTGCAGCCCTATTCTGTTTTCTCTTTTTATTAACGAACTAACCACTGAAATTATTAGAAACGGAAAACATGTTGCTCATTTTACGGGTGATATTTTAGAGTTGTTTATTCTTCTTCTAGCAGATGATGTTGCGTTAATTTCTGAAACTATTATTGGTTTGCAAACACAGTTAAACAGTTTGTTTCGTTCTGCAATTTCACTTCAGTTGAAAGTAAACATGTCAAACAGTAATATAATTGTTTTTAGAAAAGGTGGGTATTTAGGAATTAGAGAAAGATGGACGTATGGCGGGTTTATAATGCCTGTAGTGAATGCATATAAATACCTAGGAATATATTTTTCAACTAAGTTAAGTTTCACAGCTGCATGTAAGGATTTATCAAGTAGAGCTAAACACGCATTACTTTGTATTATGAAAAAAATTATAACTTTAGAAAATCATTCTTTTGAGTTGCTTATGAAACTATTTGATTCTCAGATACAACCTATCGTTCACTACGGAGCTGAAATTTGGGGTCAGTCTAATGCTGCAGTATTTTGTGAGAATGTACATTTACTTGCGTTGAAAAAGTTTCTAGGAGTAAGTATGAAAACGCCTAATGATTTGATCTATGGCGAGACAAAAAGATATCCGATATATCTCAATTATGTGACATATGTATCTCTTACTGGTTAAAATTAACACAAATGGAAGATTTTAGGTTGCCCAGAAAAGCATATAATATGTTATATGATTTGGATGTAAGGGGTAAGAAAAACTGTGTATCAATGGCGAGAATTAAGTTATATGAAATGGGATTTGGTTATGTGTGGTTACAGCAGGGAGTAGGGGATATGAATGGATTTATCAGTACATTTCGAAATAGATTAACTGATTGTAGATGGCAAGTATGGTCGTACCACATTCAAGATAGCGATCGATTTGAGTTTTATAAGCAGTTTATTTCTCTACATTCACTTCCGATTTATCTGTCCATGACGATGGATAGGCATTTGAAATATATTATGACAATGTTTAGATTTGGGATTTCCGATCTCTCTCTTCATCGTTATCGTTATAGTAAATTGAATGATCACGATATTATTTGTCCCCTGTGCAGATGTGCTGAAGAAAATGAACTTCACTTCGTGTTACGTTGCCCTGCCTTAAATGACCTTAGGCTACAGTTAATTCCACAAAAATATCATAGACATCCATCTCTGTTTCGACTTTCCTTGCTAATGTCATCAACAAATGAAACCATTGTAAAACAGTTCGCTATATACTTGTATAAGGCATTCAAAATCCGCAGTTTGATATGTGATTAATCGTGCTTTTTGTGTGTGCATGTGCATTCTTAGAATTGTAGTTAGATGTTTTCTGTTCCACATTGTTCTGGAATGTGACAATTTGTGTTCACTGATCCCCTTCATGAGGGGCCACGGCATTTATTGAATAAAAATGTTCGTTCGTTCTCTGTCTCTCTGTGTCTCTCTCTGTCTCTCTCCCTCTCTCTCTCTCTCTCTGTAACCTGTGACGCGTGGACTCTAAATCTGAACGCATTCCCTTAGATTCTTTTGCCCGTTTCCACAAAGACATCTTCAATCCTTTTCATGCGTTCGTTACGTCTGAAGTGTCTGCTTTTCGTGTTCACAGCAGAATTTAGAGTTCAGAATATTGACTGCAAGTTCAATTCTAAATAAATATTCTCATCACTAATGCTCACCCCGACATTCGTAATACGTTCAGTTTTGCAATCCGTGGACTGATTTCTAATTCTGTTTTAGCAAGTTGAAAAAAAGGTTTCTACCAGG
>NC_134886.1:36106929-36111929 GCF_041734735.1 Babylonia areolata
AGAAAACAGAAACAAAGCATTCTGTATCATGCTTTGTGGATAAAAGGTGATGTGCTACCTCTTCACTAGAAACTGGTTGTGTAGTGATGAACCATTTGGAGAGGAGGGAGGGAGGGGGTGTGTGTATTTTTGAGAACCTATTAGTCCTCAAACCCACCAATTTACACACACACTCCGCGCGCGCACGTGCATTCACACACACACACACACACACACACACACACACACACACACATGCGCACACACATGCATACACACAGTCTCTCTCTCTCTCTCTTTCTCTTTCTCTCTCTCTCTGGCATCGTTCAGAAATTTTTACATAAAAAATATCAGATTGCATGTCTCTTTTGTTGACTTTAAAAAAGCTTTTGATTCGTTTCATCGAAACGCGGTATGGGCGGTTCTGAGGAAAAGTGGAGTAAAAGGCAAATCATATCATGCTTTCAGAAGTATTCATGGCACAGTGCTGGCTCTGTCCTTGAAAAATATCGTTATTCTGACTTTTTTTAAATGTGCAAGAGGTGTTGAACAAGGTTGCTTATTAGGTCTCCAACTAGTTTCGTTTTCCATCAATGTACTGGCTGTTGAATTGTCGAAAACAGGTACACGTGTGATTTTGTTGTCTGATTCCCACTGGTCTCCAGAAACAGCTCCATAGTCTCCAACTAGAAGCAAATCTATTGTACTTGACAGTTGATATCGATAAAACTATGATCATGGTTTTCGGAAAGGGTGGGCATTTGCCCCTACGAAAAGATGGTATTTTGGAAATTATGGAGCATAAGTAAGAAATTCATGAAAACATCTATGGGTATTACCACTGCTTTGGCGAAGGCCTGTAAAAAGGGAAAGGTGGGTTAAAGAAATATAATATAAGAGTCACTGAAAAATATGTAATACAATAGACAGATTTGTTTTTGAAACTGTTTTGCACTCAGATGATCCAGTCCTGACAATATTCAGCTGTGGTTTTTGAGGCTTGAAAGAAGAATGTACACAAATTCAAACAGTGCTTACATTTGCTTTTATAAGATTTCTGAGCGTTCCCCTGTGCACTTCAAATAAACTAGTACATAGAGATACTGGTAGATGTTCTGTGCGCATTTGGGCATCAGTTACACGTATTTCTGTGTAATAATTACGATGTAATAATTAATTGTTTTTTTTTTTAAAGCGATTATGTGAAATGCTTTTATTTGAGAACATATGTTTATTACTCTTGTTTAATCAAGTAATCCGCGTGTGTGGGGTGGAGGGGGTGGTGGGGGTGGGGGGTGGTGGTGCGGGTGTGTGCTGATTATCTGGTTGTGGTTTTCCGCAATTCATCTTTATTCTTATCTTATCTGTCTATTATAATCAATGTGCAGTATAGTAGGCTATGTTTATAATTATATTCAAATAATGCTTCTTAATTCTTTCTGTTTTTACATTAAGAATACTAGTTATTACCTGCAGTGTGTGGATGTATGTATGAAACGATGTATGTGATATTTTTTACATTTGTATCTTCGTAATATTCGTAAAAGCTGTTGTTGACTTTTACAGTTATGGTCCCCATGTTGTTTACTTGTCTATGTTGTGATAATGCACCTGACCAAATTTCTCCAGTTGGAGATAATAAAGTTATTCTTATCTTATCTTATCTTAAGAACTGGTTGAAGCTTCTCAGGTGGCCCGTGTCACATCTGAGCAGACAATCACATGGGTGTCAAACATGCACAATATTTTGTGTCGAAACAGATTTGGCATAGTATGGCTGACTAATGGCGTTGCTTGTGAATATGATTTTCTCGCGGATTAACCCCTCCAAACATTTCATGATTATATGCAAAACCGGTATTCAGAGATAGAATATAATGTTAAATATACATGGCTCTATTCTTTTGAACACATCTTCCAAGCAGAAAAAATACCTCACATTCATAACACATACATGGTATAGAGATATTCCATCACAAATGCAATATTCTAGAACCATCCTGCTGTAAAATTCCTGAACAAAATCGAATAGTTAATATTCTCCCCAGTAGTAATGAAAACGTGATGCAAGATCTGGCTAAATACATTGTGCAACTAATGCAAATTCGAAAAGAGGAACTTGATTTAGCGACAGCGATTCAATGTACATGATTGAATCTTCAGGATGTTCCATTGTGCGTTTTAACCGCGCGCGCGCGTGCGTGTGATTATGTGGGGTGGGGGATCGGGGGGGGGGGGGGGGGTGTATGGTGGGTGGCTGTGTGACGGGGGGAGGTGGAAAGAGGGCGTGCGTGCGTGATTTGTGCTTGCAAGTTCGCGCATGTTGGCGTTTGTTGAGGTGGAGAGGTCGGGTGGTGGTAAGATGCTCGTGTGAGTGTTTCCAGACTTGTGCTCGGGATTACTTGCAATGGCCCCTTGTCTGAAGAGATTCATTGTTGAGTGGATAATTAAAACATTGATTAAAGCATTGTCATTGTCACTGTCATTGTCACTGTCATTCTCTCTCTCTCTGTGTATGTCCCCCTATGTCTCTCAGTCTCTGTCTCCATCTGTAAGTTCGCGCGTGCGCGCGTATGTGTGTGTGTGTGTGTGTGTGTGTGTGTGTGTGTGTGTGCGCGCGCGCGCGCATGTGTGTGTTCTGTACCTATTATTGTGTTCACACCCACCGTCTAACTTAGCCATCCATCCACTTGACAAACAGCAGGGCTAAACATAAATAAATGCGAAGTACAATCAGAAATATAAAACAAAAAGACGACAGAACAGAGCTGATAATGCAATCTACAATGAAAGAAGTCAGTGCTAAATGAACATGCACTCTGAGGAAACTTATAACACGGGCCCTGGAGAATGCGGAAGGGAGAAAAATGTTGGCAATGGCCTCTTTGTAGTCACAGTTTGACCTGGGCCGATTGTCTTCATCCATGTAATTGTGTCTAACAGTGCAGGACTGAGACTGAGTCAGTGTGTGTATTATCTCTCTCCCTCTTTCTCTCTCTTTTTTTTTTTTTTTTTTGACTGCTCTAGCTTCCGTCCCTAGTTAAGGGCGTTAATCGCAAGGCACTCATCCCCACTATCAACCCTCTTCCCTTCCTCTTACACCCCACCCCACCCCGCCTCCCACACACGCGCGCCCGCGCGTACATATATGCCATACACAGACATACTCAAGCACATACACACACAGGCACAGACACAGATACACACACACACACACACACACACACACACACACACACACACACACACACACACACACACACACACACACACACACACACACACACACACACACACACACACACACACACACACACACACACACACACACACACACCACGTGTCTCGTTCTGTCGCAGTTCCAGAGGCGTCAGTCCACAGGCACACCAAACAAAATCAGGTCACCATGAGTCCACACACCAGAGGAGACCCTTCACTACTGATAGGCCACTTTAGAGATTGCATCATTACTTGTTAGGGTTCTCGGTACACATAACACCCCCTCCTCCTTCCCTACGTCCAGAGTGGAGACAGAGTGGGTCGAGATGGACTCATAATGATAACATTAACTCATTCTACCCAACAGCTACACGCCTGCTGCAACTCCCCTGGACCAGCACTGCATAAGACCACTGCAGAATAAAAAAACAGGGTGGTTCACTAAAACAGCGAAAATCGATGGATAATAGTTGATTTAATCGTTCGAACAAAGCTTTGTTTTCATGCTTCCGGAATCCGTAAACGGTTCAGTTTGGAATGCCAACTGTACCAAGCAAGAATGAACGAAATTAGAATAGTGTGTTGGTACGTGTGGTCAACAGGAGAAGTAATCATGGTATGAATTAACTCGAACCTGAAGTAGAATGAGTTAACAATAAAATGCAGACTTATACAGCACAGCACCCCCATGGCCAGTTCAGATGGGGTTCACCGCGCTTTACAATAAACTATGTAAGAGGTTTCCCCTTGCAACACCTGTGGGAAGTGCTGCGCATCCAGAATCGGCCTCTTCTCCCATATGAGGACACACACCGACAGATAAACCTGCCTGCCTACTCATCCGTCGGACCGACGGGAGACTCCATCATATAAATGTAAGTCTAAGTAACGAATGATATGTACAAAGTCAACACAGTCTCACATGACATCTAGATTTCTAGGGGTCATCATGTTCATAAAGTGATTCCTTGAGTGTGTGAGACAGGCAGGTCATTTCACACAGACCACTCAAGTGTATAATTGTTGACACATATATCACTGACCACTCAGTGCGTGGTGTTGACAGATACAGAGCGCAGAGTGTACATGTGTTGACATGTATCACAGAGCATGGAGTGTGTGGATGTTGACATCTATTGTTCTTGTTCTTGTTGCTCATTGTCCAGCCGACCGCACAGGACCACACCAGGACTGTCAAGCCATACACATGCTCAACCGCGTCAACACAAAACTGTCACATCTACCCCAAAACACCATGACAAGCCCACAAAACACAGATCATAACACAGTGTCCAAACCATTTAGTTTAGCTCTTTATGGCAAATACGACTAGGCCATGATGAAGACGCCAGCCATTCCGATTAATCCCCAGATTACCAAAAAATCGAAGACAAAAGGAAAAACACAATACTTCAAAGCAAAAAAAAAAAAAAAAAAAAAAGGTCACGTAGACAAATAACACTGCAGAATGGGCAGCTAATGCCCATCCCAGTGTTTACATCTCACTACCTAATCGCCAGAGCAAAACAGCAAAGACAGTACATCATAGACTGCGGAAAAGGGAAAAAACAGTGTCAAGGCTTGCTTGAAAAAAGAAGGAAATGGACTGGGAAGGCTGAAAAAGGAGACAACAGTGAAGATAGGAAAAACGGCAGAAACAAAGAGTGACAGAAAAGAGGAAATTTCTAGCACTTAATTTCCAGAAGGCGGGGATGCTGTTTACACTGAAAGACCCTCGATGGGGGATGTTGACATTTATCACAAACACACAGTTGGTGGGTGTTGACAGATATCACAGAGCA
>NC_134886.1:36121929-36136929 GCF_041734735.1 Babylonia areolata
TGGAGAGAGTTAAATGTTAGATTTTTGAACGTCAGTTAAGGAGCCACGATAGTGTATTGGGTAAGACAGTTTCTTCTCACCCGAACACGTGAGGTTTGAATCTGCCTTCAGGACTATTTTTCTTTCTTTCTTTCTTTTTTTTTTTTTTTTTAACCTGAAACTTTATAATAACAAATACAGAACACATTTTAACGATTAGATTTTTTAAAAAGTGTATCACAAGTAAGTCTTGAAGACCTTGCCTCTCTTGTTGTTGTTGATGTTGTTATTATTATTATCATTATTATTATTATTATTATTATCATTTCTTTCTTTCTTTCTTTTATTTTTATTATCATTAAAACAAATCATATTTTTTCTCAAGGCCTGACTAAGCGCGTTGGGTTACGCTGCTGGTCAGGCATCTGATTGGCAGATGTGGTGTAGCGTATATGGATTTGACCGAACGCAGTGACGCCTCCTTGAGCTACTGATACTGATACAAAGCTGAAAAAGAAGAAGAAGAAGAAGAAGAAGTAGTAGTAGAAGTGTTAATAGTAGTAGTAGTAGTAGTAGTAGTAGCAGCAGCAGCAGTATTAGTAGTATAGTAGTAGTGGTATAAGTGGTAGTAGTAGTAGTTGTTGTAGTAGTTCTAGTAATAGTAGTAGTAGTAGTAGTAGTAGAAGAAGAAGAAGAGGAAGAAGGAGAAATGACACGTCACAAACACTGCGGAGATGAATTTCATTTTGTAGTGGGATATCCTATTTTTCACTAACCGTAATTATTCATTGTCCTATAAATGAATATCTATACCTAAGATTTGTGTCTTTCAGTGCTGTTTCAGCTGGACATTTCTCACTTGTATTTTTTTCTTCTTCTAGTACGCGGGTAAGCGTGCTCAAATGATGTGCCACATAATAAAAGATAAAAGGCAATAACAGTGAGAAGAAAATGCTGAACAATGAGTGGGTGCCGAGACGCAGCCCTGCTTTACTCCACTGACAAAAGTTGAAGGAATCTGACTAACGTTTCTCCATAGAAGTCATCTCTTTTCTATTCATATTTCTGTAGAAAAGGAGGCGATCAGATCTAGCACCTCAGGGGAAAATCTATTGTTGTTTTTTTCCCTGGATTCTCAGACAATTGCTTTCCAACAGACTTTCAGAAAATGATATTTTCTTTTAATTTCATACGATATATACTGAAGTTGAAGAACGTCACAGCAAGGCTTAGGCAGTCAGAGAACATCGCTACAGAGCAGTGTCTGTCCATGCAACATCAGCAGACGTCCAGCGCCCTGGTTGTGCTCACCACTCTGCAAATGCAGTCTTGGTCTGCAGAGCCACTCCTGTGTGTATAGACAGCCACACAATAACGTCTTCGTTGAATTCTGGGGGAAAACCTCGAATAAAACAAAGACGAAAAAGTGTGTCGCGCATGCATGTGTGTAGATAAACAGAGAAATAAATAAATAGATACGTCTACAAACGATAATGATATCATAAAACAAAAACAAAACGTTCTATTTGGACAGATGTTCAAATAATGATACATCGTTAAAGAAATAAAAGATAATATAAAAAAAAAAGTATACAAGCAATAATATATGAAACAAAACAATCTATATGGACAGATGCTCAAATAATGACACATCGTTAAATAAAACAACATTCAAGAAATAAATGTGTATACAATATAAACGGTCAAAAATGAATTAATAATTATGTAGATAAACGAATAAACAGCAAACAGAGAAGAAACGACTGTTTTAACAATAGCTAAGAGTCAATGCTGAGAGATGAGAATAAACGGCCTGCTTCCTCTATATACAGAACACGCCCTCTTCCCCCTCCGCCTCCCATCCCCTCTGTTTTTCGATTAAAATCGATTGTATATGAAGTCACACACACACACACACACACACACACACACACACCCTTCTCTCTCTATGTATGTATATAATATACATATACAGATATATATGTCTATATATATATATTATATAGAGATATCTCTATCTATCTATCTATCTACCTATCTATCCATCTGTAATGTATGATTATATTCATCTGTTAAGTGCCCACGCGTGCGTGCGCGCGCCACATCACGAAAACAAATTTCTAAGTCTTCGCAACTTTTAGTGCCTCATTGACCCGTAAGCCGTCTGATACAGATCGTCTTGTTTGCGCTCACGTCCGTCGGAAAGCTGGTATCACTAGTAGTGTCTTTGTGGAGGATAATTTGTCTGTTTTCATTGCAGGTTTCTTTATCTGGCTGTACCCTTTTTTGTTTGGTTTTTGTTGTTTCTTTTCTTTTCTTCTTCATCTTCTTTTTTTAAGGGGGTAGGAATCAAATCAAGAAAGATACAGACAGACGGGCGACGACACAGCAGTGTAGTTTTTGATGGGGAAGTTGATGATGATGTTCGCTCAAGTCGGCACAAAACCATGAACTGGCGGCCGGTTAGTGTGATGCTGAGAGGCGTTTCAAGAATAGGGATAGGATATAAATATTATGATGTCTGTGACCCCGCACGCCGGTCACTGTGATGCCGTGCGCCTGTGTCGGCAGCCGTGTGAAAGTAGGAGTGCGTCAGCGGTGTGAAAGTAATGCGTCCGGAGTGTGAAAGTAATGCGTCAGCAGTGTAAAATAAGGTGCGTCAGCAGTGTGAAAGTAATGCGTCAGCAGTGTGAAAGAGTGTGTCAGCAGTGTGAAAGAGTGCCTCAGCGGTGTGAAATAAGGTGCGTCATAAGTGAAAGAAGAGTGTAAAAGAGGTGCGTCAGCAGTGTGAAAGAAGTTGTGCGTCAGCGGTGTGAAAGTAATGCGTCAGCAGTGTGAAAGAAGTTGTGCGTCAGCGGTGTGAAAGTAATGCGTCAGCAGTGTGAAAGAAGTTGTGCGTCAGCGGTGTGAAAGTAATGCGTCAGCAGTGTGAAAGAGTGCTTCAGCGGTGTGAAATAAGGTGCGTCAGCAGTGTGAAAGTAATGCGTCAGCAGTGTGAAAGAGTGCCTCAGCGGTGTGAAATAAGGTGCGTCAGCAGTGTGAAAGTAATGCGTCAGCAGTGTGAAAGAGTGCCTCAGCGGTGTGAAATAAGGTGCGACATAAGTGAAAGAAGAGTGTAAAAGAGTGTGCGTCAGCTGTTTAAAAAAAGATGCGTCAGCTCAAGTCGGCACAAAACCATGAACTGACGGCCGGTTAGTGTGATGCTGAGAGGCGTTTCAAGAATAGGGATAGGATATAAATATTATGATGTCTGTGACCCCGCACGCCGGTCACTGTGATGCCGTGCGCCTGTGTCGGCAGCCGTGTGAAAGAAGTTGTGCGTCAGCAGTGTGAAAGTAATGCGTCAGCGGTGTGAAAGTAATGCGTCCACAGTGTGAAAGTAATGCGTCAGCAGTGTGAAAATAATGCGTCAGCAGTGTAAAATAAGGTGCGTCAGCAATGTGAAAGTAATGCGTCAGCAGCGTGAAAGTAATGCGTCAGCAGTGTAAAATAAGGTGCGTCAGCAGTGTGAAAGTAATGCGTCAGCAGTGTAAAATAAGGTGCGTCAGCAGTGTAAAATAAGGTGCGTCAGCGGTGTGAAAGTAATGCGTCAGCAGTGTGAAAGAGTGCCTCAGCGTTGAGAAATAAGGTGCGTTATAAGTGAAAAAAGAGTGTAAAAGAGTGTGCGTCAGCTGTTAAAATAAAAAAGAAGCGCCAGCTCAAGTCGGCACAAAACCATGAACTGGCGGCCGGTTAGTGTGATGCTGAGAGGCGTTTCAAGAATAGGGATAGGATATAAATATTATGATGTCTGTGACCCCTCACGCCGGTCACTGTGATGCCGTGCGCCTATGTCGGCAGCTGTGTGAAAGAAGTTGTGCGTCAGCGATGTTAAAGTAATGCGTCAGCAGTGTGAAAGAAGTTGTGCGTCAGCGATGTGAAAGTAATGCGTTAGCAGTGTGAAAGAACTTGTGCGTCAGCGATGTGAAAGAGGATGAGTTAGCGGTGTGAAAGAGTGCATCAGCAGTGTGGAAGAAAGTGTGCGTCAGCGGTATGAAAGTAATGCGCCAGCGGTGTGAAAGTAATGCGTCAGCAGTGAGAAAGAAGTTGTGCGTCAGCGGTATGAAAGTAATGCGCCAGCGGTGTGAAAGTAATGCGTCAGCGGTGCGAAAGTAATGCGTCAGCGGTGCGAAAGAGGGTGCGTGAACAGTATAAAGGGAGTGTGCGTCAGCGGTGTGAATGTGGGTGCGTCAGCGGTGTGAAAGAGGGTGCGTCAGCGGTGTGAAAGTAATGCGTCAGCGGTATGAAAGTAATGCGCCAGCGGTATGAAAGTAATGCGCCAGCGGTGTGAAACTAATGCGTCAGCAGTGTGAAAGGAGGTGGCGTAAGCGGTATGAAAGTAATGCGCCAGCGGTGTGAAACTAATGCGCCAGCGGTGTGAAACTAATGCGTCAGCAGTGTGAAAGAGGGTGCGTGAACAGTATAAAGGGAGTGTGCGTCAGCGGTGTGAATGTGGGTGCGTCAGCGGTGTGAAAGTAATGCGTCAGCGGTATGAAAGTAATGCGCCAGCGGTATGAAAGTAATGCGCCAGCGGTGTGAAACTAATGCGTCAGCAGTGTGAAAGGAGGTGGCGTAAGCGGTATGAAAGTAATGCGCCAGCGGTATGAAAGTAATGCGCCAGCGGTGTGAAACTAATGCGCCAGCGGTGTGAAACTAATGCGTCAGCAGTGTGAAAGAGGGTGCGTCAGCGGTGTGAAAGAGGGTGCGTCAGCGATGTGAAAAATGGGTTCGTCAGCAGTGTGAAAGAGACGTGTCAGTGGTGTGACAGACGTGTTAATGGTGTAACACAAGTGTCTTTGATATGACATAGTTGTCACTGCTGTGATAGAGGTATCTGTGGTGTGACACATATGTCAGTTGTGTGATGAAGGTGTATGTGTTGTGACAGTGGTGGAATCGGTGTGCTAGAGATCTCAGTGATCTGACAGTGACGTCAGAGAAGTGTCAGAAGTGTCAGTGATCACAGAGAAGTTTCAGTGTCACGACAGAGGTGTGACAGAAATGGCGGTGGGGTGATGCAGGTGTCTGTGGTGTGATAAAGGTGTCAGTGGTGTCATTGTGGATAGAGGTGTCAGCTGTGTCGTTAGTGTGAGAGAGATGAGAGAAGAGTGACAGAGTTTTCGGACACACACACACACACACACACACACACACACACACACACACACACACACACACACACAAACATACAGGTTTACAGACAGAAGTGCACACACACACATGCACGCGCGCGCACACCCACACGCACACACATACACACGCGCGCGCACGCACGCACACACCCTTAGACGCTCTCACATCGTATGAACAGGTGCAACAGCATCACACACACGCGAACACACACACACACACACACACACACACACACACACACAGAAAGAGGAGGGACTACTATTTTTGGAAACTCATCAAGGCACTGGGAAATGATGTTGAGATTAAATGAATTCGCCTTTGAGAGAATGGGAAAAGCCTTTTTCTTTTTAATCAAGTTCCCCCCAAAAGCAGAGAGCGATGGAGCATGACCAGCGGCAAATGGACGCCCATTCCACGGGATGTCACTAGCACAAGACAAGAGCCCCAGATAACAGGATGCCAGGTTGATGACCTAGATCCTGCACGGGTGCGGCGTTTCGACGGCAGAGAGACAGAGGACAGACTGCTGTCACCTGAGGATGAAGCGGAGTGCCCGTGCACTACGGGGGGGTGTAGCTTTGTAGACAGTTCCAGTTTCATTTTCTCAAAACGGCGTCACTGCGTTCGGGCAAATCCATATACGCTACACTACATCTGCTAGGCAGGCAGATGCCTGACCAGCAGCATAACCCAACGTGCTTAGTCAGGCCTTCAGTGCAAGCTTACATATGTGTGTACCTATCAGAATGGGTTGGTTTCGGTTTTTTGGGTTTTTTTTTGTGTTTAAAAATTTTTTTTTTTACATAAAGTATTGTCAGAAGACAACACTCTCGTTGCCGTGGGTTCTGTTTCAGTGCGCCAAGTGCGCACTGCACACGGGACCTCTGTTTATCGTCTCATCCGATTGACTGGACGCTCAGTTTGATTTTCCAGTCAAACTTGGGAGAAAGGGCGAGAGGGGGATTCGAACCCACACCTTCACGGACTCTCTGTATGGGCAGCTGAACGTCTTAACCATTCTGCCACCTTCCTCCTTACAGACTGACAGCTGTTGTCACCTGAGGATGGAGCGGAAAGCCCGTGAAGCACGGAGGTGTAGCTTTTGTAGCCACACCGTGCAGACAGGTAAGTGGAGTGATGGCCGAGAGGTAACGCGTCCGCCTAGGAAGTGAAAGAATCTAGGAAGTGAGAGAATCTCAGCACACTGCTTCGATTTCCAGCGCAGTCGCAAGTATTTTCTCCCCCCTCCACTGGACCTTGAGTGGTGGTCTGGGCGCTAGTCATTCGGATGAGACGATAAACTGAGGTCCCGTGAGCAGAATGGATTTAGCGCACGTAAAAAAAACCCCACTGCAACAATAGGGTTGTTCCTGGCAAAATTCTGTAGAAAATCCACTTCGATAGGAAAACAAATAAAACAAGAGAGGCAAGGCCTTCAAGACTCACTTATGATACACTTAAAAAAAATCTAATCGTTAAAATGTGTTCTGTATTTGTTATTATAAAGCTTCGCGTTAAAAAAAAGAAGAAAAAAAAAGAAGTCCTAACCAGATTCGAACCCCGCGTGTTCGGGTGAGAAGAAACTGCCTTATCCATTACACTATCGTGGCTCCTTAACTGACGTTCTAAAATTTAACATTTGAACATACTTTTTTAAAGGGCGATAAATCAATTGCGGTATTCGCAGTGAGAACACTGTTTAAATCATATTATTCTGGTGTATCTTGGGCATTCAAAAAATCTTTAAGGGCAATAAAAAATAAATTGCTATCGCCGCAATCACACTGCAACATTTAGCCATTTTCACTAGATAGATAGATGTACAAGTTTAGTTACACCCGCCGGGAATGTAGTACGACACGGTCGATTCAATTTCTCTTTTATGTTCATTCTAGTTTTATAGTTTTAAAGTTGATATGAAAATTTAGTATTTTGTTAAACTTATAACATGTAGAGCCAAGTACAAGTACTTCTAAACGTCGTATGAAGTGAAAAGGACTTCATTTTGAGAAAAGTCAAGACTGGAAATTTTTTCGTTTCATCGTGATCAGTTCAAGGGTATTAACTCGCATGGTTTACAATTTTTAACTGTGAATTCCGACTGATTCTGTGGATATTTTTATGGCAGTTTGGGGGCATAATCCAGTATGTGATGAGGCGTTCACAAATCTTTCTTTGAATAAATATTTAACGGTCTCTTTCTTCTCCAACTTTCCATCACATGTTATCGTGTATTGTCCATTGAATATAGGATTGAACGGGCAGGTCAACAACTTGAAACAAAATGGCGTCGTTCGCGTTCGCGAAGAATATGAACACGCGCTTTGAATGTGTATAAATATGTGTACGCAATTGATTTTTGCCCATGACTTTCAGGGCTCAGCCAACAGATCTGCAAAGTCCACTTGTATTGATTTGAGTATTTTCCGAAAAAGACCACTTGGGCGAATGAACATAGTGAAAGCCATGTACACTGAGAGTAAAACACACAAGCTTTTTATGTACTGAGTATAATTTCAAAATGTAATGTTTAAGATGAGAAAGATCAGTTTAAAGCAAATTAAGTCCCCTAGCATTAATTACAGATTAATTTCCCTTTTTTACTATCTGCACCAAAACGTTTGCAAAATAAATAAAACTTCCATGCTTAGCAAAAGAAGTTCCTATTTGAACAAAAAATGATAATAATGACTGCTCTTGTTGTTGTGTCAGAATATCAGATCAAAGTGCCAAGTTTAGAGAATACAAAAAATATAAATATAACAGTAAAAGCAGTTTACATATAATTAGGCTTCATTTTTTTTGTGCCCATCCCAGAGGTGCAATATTGTTTTAAACAAGATGACTGGAAAGAACTGAATTTTTCCTATTTTTATGCCTAATTTGGTGTCAACTGACAAAGTATTTGCAGAGAAAATGTCAATGTTAAAGTTTACCACGGACACACAGACACACACACACACACACAGACAACCGAACACCGGGTTAAAACATAGACTCACTTTGTTTACACAAGTGAGTCAAAAACTGCAGACAGGAAAAAAAGAAAAAAAAAGAAAGAAAAAAGTGAGGCGATCTCAGTGTAGTGACACGCTCTCCCTGAGATAAATCTGTTGTGAAAATAAAAGAACAATACAATACAATACAATACGATACAATACAATACAATACGATACAATACAATACAATACAATACATTACAATACAAGTTAGAGTGTAGCCAGTTGTCGCAGCAGTCGTCAGACCCTGGTCCCATCCCGCTGGTGAGAGCAGAGAGTCTGGCTGCTGGCAGACCCCCGCCAGTGGACATTTCAGGTGTTTTGAGGGACCCACGCTGCAGTGCGGCTTACGCGCTTTCTCTCTCCCCTTCCTCTCTCTCTCCCCTTCCTCTCTCTCTCTCTCTCTGCCTGTCTCGGTCACTCACTCTCTCTCTCTCTCTTCCTCAACCCCAACTCGCTCCTTCCTCTCCGAAACTCCGCGCCTGCTGCTTCCCCAACCCCCGCCCGCACTATCCAATCAGCGCTCGCGCGCGTCACGTGCCTGACAACGCAGCCTCGACCCCGCCTTCGAACGCCTCGCCGTCGTTAGCAACGCCCGTCCGTGTCTCTGTCACGTGACACGGGCCCTGACTGTATAAAAACATGGATCGGAATGTGTCGATCCTTACCTCAGCGGTTATCCCAGGACTGTAACCGCCTTAGCAGCTGTCTATAGGATACTTTTGTTTTCTTTCTTTCTTCAAATGCAGATTCATCGAGACGACAAGACTCCTTGTATTAGAGATACATATTTTCAAACCCAGTGATCCATACAGTTTGCAATCAGGTACCTCCTTCTTACGCACTTAAATCTCAGGACCATACGACTTGTTGGCTGCTGGTTGTCCTCAGCCAGAAACAATCCAGAGTTTGTTGATTTTTTTTCTCGAAAGCAGTCAGTCCAACACAACTTGTTTTTCGATCCTGTCCACCCACAGCAGCGGCGAGCCATGACCAGTCATCCACTCTTCCAGCTGGTCGCCTGTTTGCTGGCCACAACCTTGACCTTGGCAGCACCTGCCGAGAAAGCTGACAGCTCTGCTCAGTCCAAGGTGAGGGAAGTCGTCATAAAAAACAACAACAGCACCCACCAAACAAACTTAACCCATCAGACAAATCCATGATAGTGTGCTGGTTTTACAGTTGAGATGTTAGGACAGTTCGTTTATTTATTTATAGTCTGTTCATCTAAGATGATGATGTTCGACTGAAAATAAATATTATTATTATGATTATTATTTGGATTATTATCATTTCTATCATAATGATGATGATTATTAATTAGAAATAAAGGTGTCTCTGAAAATCGATGAAAAATTCCCCAGAGCACATAACAAAGTGTAGGAACCCCCAGTTGAAGTGTCCTGGAAATTCCAAGTGATGGTCGCCGGAACAATGGTTTACCCCAGAGACACAGCACGACGCATTTGATGTATATATTTACAGTAAGCTCCCGCCGAGGTCACCGCGCTAACTGAAGACATTGATCCTGAAATCCAGAATGTTAGGACAGTGGGTGTTCTTTTGTTGTCTGCCGGTGAATGTGCTTGCCTGTCGCTAAGCTTTTACACGGTCCTTACAGTTAATGTTTAACTCACTCAGTACGGCCAGTCCTCTCTTCTCCTCTACACAGACCCCTCGGATGTCCAGTGGGTGTCTGAATGACCCAACCTTTAGCTTCCGTCGTAAGAATTGTGGTATTCTTTGTCAACATTCACCTCTTTAGTACAAGAGCCTTCCTCTTGCAATATTTTGATGATGGTAATTGGGGTGAAACGCTGTTAACGTCGTCTCTTTCGCCGTTCGTATGGAGAGAGTTAAGACGCTTTTCTGTTGACACAGTGTCCATGAGGGTCTACGTTCGACTCCCGCTCTCACCCTTTTATCCCAAGTTTGACTAGAAAACGTTCCGTGTGCAGCACACACTGGGTGTACTGAAAAAGAACCCGAGGCAACAATTCTGTAGAAGAAATACCTTTATCATAGGTACAGAAGTATATACAGGCTTGCACTCAAGACCTGACTAAGCGTGCTGGGTTATCCTGCTGGTAAGGCATTTGTATGTAGTGTATACGGATTTGCCCGAACGTAGTGACGCCTTCTTGAGAAATGGCGTTGAGTAACATATTAAAACTCCAGAAATATTTATCATCCGCGGGTAGGCTAGCCTATCGTGATAGAAATACAGCAACCGTATTTTAATATAATTTAATTAATGAGCTATTAATTTATTGACCGTTTCTTTTTGTTGTTGTTGACCATGGGTTGCTGGATGTTAGAACGAAGATAATTGGTCGTTCAGTATTCTCAGGTAAGCCGTGTTCGAATCACAATGCCCCTGTTCTCTTTCCAAGGGTCAGAAGTTCCATCTACAACATCCATTCTGCTGAGGGTCCTTTGGTACCACGTTTATTCTCTTCGTCTAATATCGCTACTGTGAAAATACATTAGACTAAAGAGTCGTTTATTAGTTCACGTAACTTGTCAGAACTGGTAAATCCGTTTCTTTATCTATGTACGTGGGTAACAAGTTAGAACTTACCTGTTCCGTTTTCAGTGCTTCAATAACAGGTAGAATCATTCTTGTCAGGTTTTTCAGTCAATGCTTGACATTCAGTAATAGGTCTTACTGTGTGTCAAAATGGGATAAAATCCCAGTGAGGCGAGGAGAGCAAAGGATTAACTCGCTCAGTACGGCCAGTCCTCTCTTCTCCTCTACACAGACCCCTCGGATGTCCAGTGAGTGTCTGAAAGACCCAACCTTTAGCTTCCGTCGTCAGAACTGTGGTATTCTTTGTCAACATTCACCTCTTCAGTATAAGAGCGTTCCGCTTGTAATATTTTGATGAGGGTAATTGGGGTGAAACGCTGTTAACGTGGTCTCTTTCGCCGTTCGTATGGAGAGAGTTAACAAACAATAAAGAGTGGTAACTCTCTCCATGTATATGGTGCACAATTTCAAGTCAAGGCTGCTTATGCTACCGATTCAGCTAGAACACAGGTACATAAAAAGGTACATTGAAACAAACCCAGACACTTCCTCGGTTAACGTTTCCCCCCCAGATATTAGGAGTACACTGCGTTTTCCCCCTTTTCCCGTCTTTCAAAAAAAAAAAAAACTTTAAAAAAAATTCAAAAAAATCTTGTATTTGTTTTTGTAGCATCTTTTTTATTTTTTTATTTTTCATTTTTTTTTTAACTGTTCCATCTCCGAGATACCAGAATTACAGTATGCGTTCTTTTGTAGCTCATGGGTACTGTTTTAACTGTTGTATCCGTTCTTGTGGTGTCTGCAGTAATAGTATGCTTTTTGTGTTGTTGAAGGTAATATTTCAGAAGGACAGTATTCCTTCTTGTGTTGTTAAAGGTAATACGTCAACACATTGTTTTCTCATGTGCTGCTGATGGTAATTTGTCTTTACACTATCGCTTCTTGTGCTGTTGATGGTAATGATTATGTCAACACACAAATCCTTCTTGTGCTGTTGATGGTAATATGTCAACACACTGTTCCTCCTTGTACGGTTGATGGTAATATGTCAACACACCGATCCTTCTTGTGCTGTTGATGGTAATGATTATGTCAACACACCAATCCTTCTTGTGCTGTTGATGGTAATGATTATGTCAACACACCAATCCTTCTTGTGCTGTTGATGGTAATGATTATGTCAACACACAAATCCTTCTTGTGCTGTTGATGGTAATATGTCAACACACTGTTCCTCCTTGTACGGTTGATGGTAATATGTCAACACACTGTTCCTTCTTTATGCGGTTGATGGTAGCATGACAGAAGGACAGTACCCCTTCTTTTGCTATTGACTGATAATATTTATGTTCAAACGACCGTACAGGTCCTTTACGCTGGCTGTGTTGGACTTTGCTATCAGCTGGTGAGTGCCTGATTATCAATAATAATAATAATGATAATTTATTTTTTATATAGCGCTATAATACAAGCATAAGCAAGCTCTAAGCGCTTTACAATCCAGTACCTAAAGTGAAACAAGAAAGCATATAAAAAGTAGTAGAAACATAAAACAGAATCATTAATATTATAAAAACACAATGCATAAAACTCACAAAGTAACATACTATCAATACTACAACTGTTACACTCCAACACTCACACTAACACACACGCACAGACACACATATGATTAAACGGCTGAGATGACAGCAATTTTCACATACTCTTCAGCATTCACCGCTGTGTTCGTTATTATGGTGAAGTACTGACATTCTTTGATTCTGTTATTCTTTGATTTCTGATTGATTTTTTGATTAATGGTTGGATGATTAATCGGCTGAGAGAGAAAAAAAAACAACAATGAAGGGGGCGAGAGAGAGAGAGAGAGAGAGAGAGAGAGAGAGAGAGAGAGAGAGAGAACGAACGAACGAACATCTTTATTCAATAAAGGCCGTAGCCCCTCATGAAGGGGATCAGTGAACACAAATTGTTACATTCCAGAACAATGTGGAACAGAAAACATTTAACTACAATTCTAGCAATGCACATGAACACACAAAAAGCACAATTAATCACATATCAAACTGTGGATTTTGAATGCCTTATACAAGTATATAGCGAACTGTTTCACAATGGTTTCATTTGTTGATGACATTAGCAAGGAAAGTCGAAACAGAGATGGGTGTCTATGATATTTTTGTGGAATTAACTGTAGCCTAAGGTCATTTAAGGCAGGGCAACGTAACACGAAGTGAAGTTCATTTTCTTCAGCACATCTGCACAAGGGACAAATAATATCGTGATCATTCAATTTACTATAACGATAACGATGAAGAGAGAGATCGGAAATCCCAAATCTAAACATTGTCATAATACATTTCAAATGCCTATCCAGAGAGAGAGAGAGAGAGAGAGAGAGAGAGAGAGAGAGAGAGAGAGAGAGAGGGTGGGGTGCGGGTCGGTGGGAAGAATTAGTTTCAAACTATCATTTTGGTCAACAGCATTCATATCTAGAGAAACGATATTATGCTGTCGGAGACCTCTGTACTTGTCAGTCTGAAATTCTTCCAGCTAAAAGAAAAAAATATCACTTCCACATGGATCGCGCGCGAGGAGGCATTTTGATAATATTACACGCACAAAAAGCTCTTTGGGCAACATGCATGAACGTTACGTTGGAAGTGATGATCATTCAAGTCAACAAAGGTAAGAGAGAGAGAGAAGAAAAAAAAGAAAAAAAAAAGAAAAAGAAAAATTAGAACGACAAAGAAATAAAAATGCAAATATTACGGGTAATAGAGCATTACAACATCAACACCGCATGAATATTCAATGTTCCTTCAAAGCTCCAGTTAATACAGAACAATATCTCTATTTTAAGTTTTCGTGGTCAACCACCCGATACGTAGGTTAAAAGATATTTCATATATATCTCTTATTTATTTATTTATTTATTATTATTATTATTATTATTTTTATATATATATATATATATATTTTTTTTTTTTTGGGGGGGGGGGGGGGGGGTAAATATGCATTCGTTTTTATATTCTAGTTAGATTAAAATTAGAGTTGATTATTTAAAATAAAAGCGAAAGGGAAGGAGCATTGTGGAGCCAGTCAGAGGAAAATTGTATTCACAAGCGTTCTGAAAAAAAAACAAACCCAAAAAACAACAACATCATCACATCAACATTTCGTGAAACGACCTGTGTCCATGATTGTCGACTCTGATAAACTAAAGAAATCTTGAATGATAGAGAAATGAGTTGGGGTTTTTCTGTTCGTGCGCGAGCGAACAAATATAGTTACACTCACAAACACACAGACACTCGCACACACACGCACATGCACGCCAAGTTTAAAGAAACAAACAATTCATATATTGTTTTATGTGTTATCAATTGACACTTGTTAGTCTTTTCGTTTAAATGTTCTTCATGATGCCAAAGGTGATTAACTGTTCCTTTCCAATAAATTTTTTTGAAGTGTATTGTTTTGTTACTCCAGTGTGTACGTTTTCACCTGCATTAGGTGATTAAGTTCCGAATTTATCATTTGTCGTATTTCTTTAGCGCTTGGATACAACGTGGCTTTCAGTTTCAATTTCAAGGAGGTGTCTAAACTTTCGGACATACCCATATACGCTACACCCCATCTGCTGTCTTATTAATTCATTTTAAAGGGAGCAGATGCGTGACTTTCGCATAAACACAACGCGCTGATGATAATAATGATAATGATAATGATAATGATATAGCGCTGAATCTTGTGCAAGCGCTTTCGCACCAGTCATTCACACGCATGCATAACTTGAAAACTGAAGAAACTGAAAAGAGGCAGGGAAAGGAGGGAGGAGGGAGGCTGGTTATCTTGGGGGGAAAAAGGTGGGTTTTAAGGCCGGACTTGAAAAAGAGCTGAGTGCGGAGACCTGGCAAAGCGAAAGAGGAAGTTCATTCCAATTGGAAGGTCCAGAGACCGAGAAAAAGATCAGGTCTCGAGGGATACAAGCAGGTGAATTATTGAAATAATCAATAGTTCATTCCCCCCATTTCTTTGACATCTTCACAAAGCGGGAGAGGAAGGAACGGACTGTGGCTCTGACTGAAGTGCTGGTGGAAGAGGGGGGAGGAGGAGGAGGGTAAAAGCGGGGCTCAGCATTTGCACAGGAACCTCTCCCCCCCCCCAGTCCCCCCGCCCTCACTTCCAAAAGAGGCTGCATGGCTTTCAAGGGAGCTAGCTGGCTGGGGTTTATCTGACATGATAGGGACTTGAAGAGTCCTTGTCGTGTCCCCATCTTTCTATCGTCTTTTTTATCCCCTGCCATTTTCAAGATGG
>NC_134886.1:36141929-36146929 GCF_041734735.1 Babylonia areolata
AACACAGCACAGCACACAACACAGCACAGCTTTATTCGTCCGAATGAAAGTTAAAATGTGCATCCACGAGCTCGTCACTCACACCAAACAATCTCTCAGACCACAGACGAGTCTAACACACACACACACACACACACACGCACACACACACACACACACACACACACACAGACAAAGGTTGTGCTAAGAGGTCAAAAAGTAAAACGTATGCTGAGTACAGACATGACAAGTCAGTATATCAAAAAGGCCAGCATTGTTCTGTTTTATATCAACGATTCATTCGTTTTACATTATTTTTTGTTATTTTTATATCAATCTTTTATATGAATCAGTTATTCAGCACTTATGAGTCTTTTTTCAAGTCTCTAAGTTGTAGAAATTTAATTTATAAGGTGATTCGTGTTAATAGAAATATTTTTTTGCTGATAATTGATGCAAGCACGTACATCTTAAAAATGGTTTTCTCTACCCTTTTAACTTCGTTGAAGACGTCACACACTTGCTGCTGGACAAAGAAAAAGCTCGCACGCAATGCTCGCATCGTCTTTGTCATTATCAATTGTTTATTGTCAAATCAACGTTAAGTTACCCTGACTGAAAATAGTTTGGATCGGAATTCTTATATGATTATCTTAAAAGAATGAAGAACAAAAAACGTGAAAAAAATCCCCATAAAGGGATACAAGAAAAAAAGAAAAAAAAAAGAAAAGAAAAAAGAAGACAAAACGACTGAAGTTACCGTTCACTTAATGAACAACATGCACGCACACTCACCCACATACTAATACACACACATACACAGAAACACAGACACCCATGCTCAAACACACGCGCGCGCACGCACACACACACACACACACACGCACACACACACACACACACACAAAGAAGGCATAGTTAAAATACGTACACACACGCACGTGAAATAAAACTGCTAAAAATCAGAGCAAACTCTCTCTCTCTCTCTCTCTCTCTCACACACACACACACACACACCAACGCACACCCCACCCCCAACCCATCCCACACCCCCACCCCACCCCCACACACGCGTAGATCTAAAACAACCATTTGTCTCCGTTGTTAAAGAAAAAAACAAAACTGCCAAAAGCATGTCAAGGTAAAATAAAACAAACAAACAAACAAAAAAACAAACAAACAAGAACAACAACAAAAAAAACCAATCTATCCCCCTAGAGAAGAGGTCAACACCATGTCTCAAGCGACGATCCATCCGATCTTCAGATCATTGCAGTACAAGAAGAAAAGAAACAACAACAACGACAACAACAGCAACGAAACAACCACCAAAAAAAAAAAAAAACATAGGCAGGCCCGACCAACTTTTTGTCTCATCCACGCGTGCGCCACTCACCTTTCCAGAGATGAAAAGACCAAGTCTTCCTTCAGACAGCTGCGCAACAAAACTACTGCTTCTTGCTCGCCATTAGATCATTTTGTAGAAAGGCGTTCAATCAAGTTTGTGTGTGTGTGTGTGTGTGTGTGTGTGTGTGTGTGTGTGTGTGTGTGTGTGTGTGTGTGTGTGTGTGTGTGTGTGTGTGGTGTTTGTATGTGTGTGGGTGTGTTGTTGTCGTTGCGTGTGTGTGTATGTGTGTGTGTGTGTGTGTGTGTGTGTGTGTTTGTATGTGTGTGTGTGTGTGTGTGTGGTGTTGTTGCGTGTGTGTTGTGTATGTGTGCTGCTGCTGTTGTTGTTGTGTGTTTTCTTTCTTTGTGTTGTTCATTGTCAGAATGAGCCTTCCTCCCTCCTCCACTCCTTCCCTTCCTCCCCACTGAGCCCTCCACCCCACCCCCCCAACCGACCCCTACCCCCACCCACCCCCCTATTCTGTGTTGTTGTCGATCCGTTTCAAAGACGTTGATGTGATCCGGGAATTGGCGCACCGACACACTGGGTAGGATCATTAGCTGGAGGGGGAGGGGGGTGGCAGTGGGGGGGAGGGGGGGGGGGGCGAAGACAAGGAGAGGGTTAGGAGGATGGGTGGGGAGGGGTGGGGTATACAAGGGTTGGGATGGGGTGGGGGGGTGAGGATGTGTGGGAGTGTGGGAGGGGGGTGAGTTGGAGGGTGGAGTTGGGTTGGGTGGGGTGGGGTGGGGTGGTGTGGGGGTAGCAGGCCTATCTGCTTCCAGGCTTTTAATTAAAGAGACCAGGGGTGGATGGGGGAGGGGGGGTCCCTGATCTAACAACCGTCGGAGCTCTGTACACAGTCTGTGTGTGTCTGTGTGTGTGTGTGTACTCTCTAACCTCAGACCCACACACATATAGACACAAGAGTTCAAGTTCGTCAAATACATGATATCAATGGGCATTTCCTTTCCACCCTTTCTTTCTCTTTCTTTCTTCTCACTCGCTCACTCACTCACTCACTCACTCGCTCATTCATACATTCATTCATTCATTCATTCACTCACTCACTCACTCACTTACTCAGTCAGACACAAAACACGCACCACATTGAAAATCCAACTTGGCTGATGTTAATGTTGAGATTTCTGTCTGCTTTACAAACACTCCTTTCCGTGTGATTATCTGAAATAAACCAGATGAGTTTTTTTTTTGTTGTATGTTTGCTACATCTAGTACCTTACTTTCCGGACCACTTTATAATGTTCTTAAATTCCAGTCCTCAATTTTCGTTCTTGTCATAATACTACTTAACAGAGTCAGAACAATTTCACGCAATGGTGTCGTAATTGACAACCCTCTCCCCCTCCCCCCTCCCCAACCACCCCTATCCCTTCCCCCTTAACAGCTTGTCATATACAGCACATCATAAACTTAAATATCCATATTAAGGAAATGCAGTTGAGCAGGTATCCATGAATGGTACACTGGCCTACGATAGGCAAAAAAGTCTCCGGCTTCTGCTTTGCTCTGTGTGTGCGTGCGTGCGTGCGTGCGTGCGTGCGTGCGTGTGTGTGTGTGTGTGTATTTTGCTATAACAATGTGGAAACGTCATACATGGAATAGTTTTAGCATTTTCTGAACAAAGTTGACAATTTTTTTTTTGTAATCCAAAGCATGGCACTGATATTCAATTCACAACCATTGTATTCACTGACTTCACATAATGTATTCATTTTTTAAAATTCAGAATCGTGATGTCGGATGTCTAAAAAAATATATAAGAATACAGAACCATACTTTTTTCAGTGCAGTATTCAGATTGTATGTTTTCCATAAATCGCTTCATATGTGATCTGGTTTGATAAATTTTGCACTTATAAATATAAGTGAAAATTTACCCATAGCGACAGAAGATTAAATATTACGTGTATTCGTGTCATTCATTTTGCCACGAACAAAATTGGCTTAACGTTTAAGTTAAATCTGATGCACCTTTCGCATTTTTGCTTTGGTATCATTTGCAGTTCCGTCCAGAAATTGAACGGAATTTAACAGTTCCGTAAAAAGTAATCTTTTTCGCTTTTGTCAAAAGCTTTTAGTCATTCGGATGAGACGATAAACCGAGGTCCCGTGTGCAACCATGCACTTAGCACACGTAAAAGAACCCACGGCAACAAAAGGGTTGTTCCTGGCAAAATTCTGTAGAAAAATCCACTTTGATAGGAAAAACAAATAAAACTGCACGCAGAAAAAAAGAGAAAAAAATGGGTGGCGCTGTAGTATAGCGACGCGCTCTCCCTTGAGAGAGCAGCCCGAATTTCACACAGAGAAATCTGTTGTGATAAAAAGAATAGACAAGAAATACAAATAGGTGTCTTTGTCATTGTCAGATGTGCGCGGACGGGCGCAATAGCCGAATGGTTAAAGCGTTGGACTTTCAATCTGAAGGTCCCGGGTTCGAATCTCGGTAACGGCACCTGGTGGGTGAAGGGTGGAGATTTTTCCGATCTCCCAATTCAACACATGTGCAGACCTGCCAGTGTCTGAACCCCTTTCGTGTGTATACCAAGCAGAAGATCAAATACGCACGTTAAAGATCCTATAATCCATGTCAGCGTTCGGTGGGTTATGGAAACAAGAAGATACCCAGCATTCACACCCCGATAACGGAGTATAGCTGCCTACATGGCGGGGTAAAAACGGTAATACACATAAAAGTCCACTCGTGCACATACGAGTGAACGTGGGAGTTGCAGCCCACGAACGACGCAGAAGAAGAAGATGTGTCCATTTGCTGTACTTGTCAAGCAAAATTCTACAGCATATTTTTTATTTAAAACCAATTTATTATTATCATTATTTTTTGTTTTATCAATCGTTTCTAGAAGAGCCTTCCAGTCCACATTAAAGCTGATTTTTTTGCTCCCAACTAACTAAAGGTTTTATATAGAAATATATTTTTGCGAGTTTTTTTTTTTTTTTTCTTTTCTATTGTAGTGTATTCTCAGTGACCGGGATTCTCCTGTCTGTCCGGGTACAGTTTAAATCTCATGTGAATCAAGGATTTCTTCTCTCTCTCTCTCTCTCTCTCTCTCTCTCTCTCTGTCTCTCTCTCTCTGTCTAGCACGTGCTGGGTTCCACGTGATATGCAAATGAGATAAATATTTCGCGTCTCTGTCTGGGCACAAACCGGGTTCCACGTGCTTGTAACTTACTTCACACTGAGCAAAACACACACTTTTTTTGCATTCGTCAGTGAATGCTTTCTTTCTTGTCTTTTTTCTTTCTATCTCTCTGGTGTTCTTTTCTTTTTCGTCTGTCCTTTTTTCCCGATGAAATCCGTGTGTACATTGTATAAATGTGTAAAGACATATATTCATTGCAAATGCGTGTTAAAACATGTATTCATTGCAAATATTTGTTACTAAACCACACAAAAGTCACACCAGCATCCTCGTTCCATAGCTAACATGTATAATTTAGATTGAAAAAAAAGAAGAAGAAGACTACTTCACAATGAAGCAGGGGACACTATTCATTACCTATTTAGTTTCACGTGGATATACGAAAGTACTGAGCTGAAATACCTACATTTTAGAAAACAACACAATTCCCGACATACGTTGTAAGTGTA
>NC_134886.1:36151929-36154429 GCF_041734735.1 Babylonia areolata
TCCCCCTATCCACCCCTACCCCTATATCTCTATCCTTTCTATCATCCCTTCCCTCTCTCCCCCTCCCCCTCACCCCATCCACCCCTACCCCTATATCTCTATCCTTCCTATCAACCCTTCCCTCTCTCCCCCCTCCCCTCACCCCATCCACCCCTACCCCTATATCTCTATTCTTCCTATCACCCTTTCCCTCTCTCCCCTCCTCCCCCACTCACCCCATCCACCCCTACCCCTATATCTCTATCTTTCCTATCATCCCTTTCCTCTCTCCCCCCTCACCCCTCACCCCATCCACCCCTACCCCTATATCTCTATCCTTCCTATCACCCCTTCCCTCTCTCCCTCCTCTTCCTCACCCCATCCACCCCTACCCCTATATCTCTATCTTCCTATCACCCTTCCCTCTCTCCCCCCCCTCCCCCTCACCCCATCCACCCCTACCCCTATATTTCTACCCTTCATACCACCCCTTCCCTCTCTCCCCCCTCACCCCATCCACCCCTACCCCTATATCTCTTTCCTTCCTACCCTTTTGAAAGTGCAGACCAGCGAACGTTTCTCAACGTCTCGACTTTTCAGAACTATTCATCAGTCAGAGACATACATAAACGCCATGACAATAAAAAAGAAAGAAAGAAGTTTAGAGACTGTTTGATTAGATTTCGGTTTGGAATAAATGAACTAGCAATCAATAAGCGATACCAAACCGTCAGTCACGATTGCTCATTTTGTCCTGGAATGCAGGAGAACGAAGATCACTTTCTGTTTGCATGTCCGGTATGTCAGAATGTAAGAGTAAAATATCTCGAAAAACTGTTACACAATATAGCACAACCTGATGCAGGTAATATTTTATCAGTGGAAAACATCGAACATAACAGAAAGCTGGCCATGTACATCCACTATGCCTTGAAATAACGAGAAGATCTCTTGGATACCTCGAAGAGACGTGTCTGTGAACACCCATCTACGTAGTGTGTGTGTGTGTGTGTGTGTGTGTGTGTGTGTGTGTGTGTGTGTGTGTGTGTATGTAGATTTGTGTATGGGTCGATGGCCTTCACAATTAAAATATTTGTCATTGTCATTGTCATGGTCTATTCTTCCTACAACCCCTTCCCTCTCCCCCCCCCCCTTCCCCTCACCCCATCCACCCCTACCCCTATATCTCTACCCTTCCTACCACTCCTTCCCTCTCTCCCCCACTCACCCCATCCACCTCCACCCCTTCCCTCTCTCCCCCTCCTCCTTTCCCATCCACCCCTACATCTCTATCCTACACCCCCCTCGCCTCCCCTCCCCTCCCCTCCCCCAAAACAACACAACCACTGTCATTCTCGTCACGTGATATATTGGCTAAGCTCAGACGGTAGCAACAGAAGCAGCAGCAGTAGCAGCAGCAGCATTAGCAGTGAGGTATACTTGATAAAGAGGTTGGCCCATTGTCGAGATGTTTTAACTCACTCAGTACGGCCAGTCCTCTCTTCTCCTCTACACAAACCCCTCGGATGTCCAGTGGGTGTCTGAATGACCCAACCTTTAGCTTCCGTTGTCAGAATTGTGGTATTCTTTGTCAACATTCATCTCTTCAGTATAAGAGCCTTCCGCTTGCAATATTTTGATGGTGGTAACTGGGGTGAAACGCTGTTAACGTCGTCTCTTTCGCCGTTCGTATGGAGAGAGTTAAAAGACTGTCTGAAAGCAAGCCTGGTCATTATCTCCCCGCGACGACAGTGGTCCATCAAAAGGTTCTTTCCCAGCACTCCCTCAGGGCTGTGGCAAATAATAGCAGCTATGGGAAGAGATGGGTGGGACCTGGATCACATGCAAAAGAGGAAGGAGGAGGAGATGGAGGAGGAGAGGATGCACACGCAGGAATGTGTGTGTGTGTGTGTGTGTGTGTGTGTGTGTGTGTGTGTGTGTGTGAGGTGGAATCGTTATAATTATGAGGTGTTTTTTTCCCATCGAGCTCATGATGTGTGTTTTCCGCAGTGAATGGGTTAATTTCTTCTTCTTCTTTTCTTTCCCATCTCTCTTTCTCCCCTCAGATCACACACACACACACACACACACACACACACACACACACACACACACACACACACACACAAACAAACAAACAAACACACACACACACACAAACACATACATACTCAAACAGACAGACAGACACACAAAACCGCAGCTGCGTGTGCCACACTGCTCTTTTGTGGCATTACACTGACGCTGCTCATCCAAACCCACCCAAACCTCCGCGGCCACCCGCTACCCCTTTCACAGCCACAATCCACTCAAAGTGTGGTGAGACCAGAGCAGTCTGCAGAAAGCTATTGATGTCAGGCCACCAAAGGGCTACCCACTGGAGGACACCCGGCATTACTACTTGCACGCGCGCAAACACAACAAATGTCACGCCAATAGGTAATATCAAAATCTCACGTACACACAAAAGAAAACTCCCCTGCCCACAACCCGCACCCCTCGCATCCCTCACCGCCCACCA
>NC_134886.1:36171929-36179429 GCF_041734735.1 Babylonia areolata
AAAGAGAGAGAGAGAGAGAGAGAGAGAGAGAGAGAGAGAGAGAAACACTGAACACTGAACACTTTAATGTCAATAGCTTTACAGCCCTAATGACATGGGGGTTCATAATACAAATAACAAAAATGTATCAATAATATTGATGAAAACCAAATCCAAAACGAAATCAATCGATTTGTACAACTAAATGCAGTTCGACCATCCATTCAAAGTAATGTGATGTAGAGAAAAAAAAACAACACATATATAAATGTATAACACACGTATTTTCCATATGAAACTGTCAACACAGATTTCAATTTTCACAGTAAACAACACCTGATCTACTTTATTATTGTTTTTTTTTGTCGCATGTTATTCGCTTCGGCAATATATTTTGCAAGTGACTGTAATGAAGTTTCCAGATTTAGATTAAGCACTCCAAAAATATCTTCATTCTTTGCTAAATTTGTTTTAAATACAACACATTTTTCTCGAATATCATCATCAGCTTTACAACTAAACAAAAAATGTAACTCGTCTTCAGACAAGGGGAGAGTAAGGAGGGCTCAGTTTGAAACCTTTTTTTTTTTTTTTTTTTTTTTTATAAGCATTTAACCTGATCGTTCTCGATCTAAATCTGGCCAGACTTGTTCGATGCCACTGATTGGTCACGACTGTGATATGTTTTTTCTATTTGGAATATACTTTTAAAACTATAAAACCATCTATATTTCTGAGAGAGAGAGAGAGAGAGAGAGAGAGAGAGAGAGAGAGAGAGAGAGACAGACAGACAGACAGAGACAGAAACACGCACACACACATAAATAGATAGATAGAGGGATAGATAGATAGATATATATAGTTAAATAGATTGAGAGAGAAAGAGAAGGAACACGAGAGAGAGAGAGAGAGAGAGAGAGAGAGAGAGAGAGGCAGACAGACAGAGACAGAAACACGCACACACACATAGACAGATAGAAAGACAGACAGATAGATAGATAGATAGATAGGTAGACAGACAGATAGAGAGACAAATAGATAGGTAGATAGATAAATAGATAGGTAGATAGATAGATAGATAGATGGTTAAATAGATAGATTGAAAGAGAAAGAGAAGGGACACGAGAGAGAGAGAGAGAGAGAGAGAGAGAGACAGAGACAGACAGAGACAGACAGAGAGAGAGAGAGACAGACAGACAGACAGACGGACGGACGGACGGACAGACAGAGACAGAAATAAAGAGATAGAGAAATAGACACAGAGATGCAGAGAGAGAGAGAGAAAGGTGGGGAGAGATAGAGGGAGAGAGAGAGAGGCGGAAGACAGAGGGAGAAAGAGAGACTGACAGAGAGGTAGAGAGAGATTGAGAGAGAGAGAGGGAGACAGAGACACAAACACAGACACAGAGAGAGGGAGAGAGAGAGAGGTAAAGAGAGGGAGAGAGAGAGAGAGAGAGGGGGGGGAAAGAGAGAGAGAGGAGAGAGAGAGACAGAGATGAAAAATACACAGACACAGAGAGGGACAGCGACAGAGACAGAGAGACAGACAGACAGAGAGACAGAGTGAATGGCCCAGAGACACAGACACAGAGAGAGACAGAGAGAATGGCACCGTTTTTGTCCTGGCAGAAGAAGAAGAAGAAGAAGAAGACCAAAAACAACAAAACTGACGGTGGAAGATGGAACAGGGACAATGCCGATAATGTTAACGGTTCTGCCGATACGTTACTCACGACACGAAATGTGACAGAGCGGACAGGCTGAGGTGATGCTGGTGTGTGTGTGTGTGTGTGTGTGTGTGTATGTGTGTGTGTGTGTGTGTGTGTGTGTGTGTGTGTGTGGAGGATGGGTTGTCAGGTTCTTCATGTTCTTCTAATTGTTATTATTATTATTATTAGTATCATCATCATCATCATCACCATCATCATCATTATTATTATTAATTTATCTATTTTTTGTTGTTGTTGTTGTTGTTCTTATCATTATCATTATTTTCTTTGATGACATTGAAGAGAAAGTAACATCACTTGATTCACAACAGTCCGAACATCGAAAATTCAAGTGCTGGCAAACATGAAAGAAAAAAAAAGAAAAAAAGGCGCAGATATAAAATACCAATGTAAGTTTTATATATCACTCAATCATCTTCTGTTGTCTCTATCGTCCTCCTCCTTGTCGTAAAAACAACCTTACTCTGTTTCACGATGAGTTCCGAACATTACCTGATTACTACAACCTTCGTTCTGGCAAACTTATTATCCTCAGAGACTTCAATTTTCATTTCGACAACAAACCTTCCACTGATGTCAAACGCCTATGTCTGTGTCCAATCATTCTCTCTCTCAGATCTTTACAGAACCAACACACAAATCTGGCCATACGCTGGACTGGCACATCGCACGTGACTCTGATGCCACGATTGCGTCAGTGACTGTAACTGACGAACTCTCTTCCGACCATTCTGCTGTCATATTCTTGCTTAATATTTCAAAACGTACCAGAACCAAAACATCCGTTACTCGTCGCAACTTGAAATCCATCAACATTAACACTTTTTCTTCTCATGCTGCTGAACGCCTTTCCAAAATTTCTTCCCGTACTGACGTCTCTGCACATTACAATACTGCCCTCTCTCAACTGCTGGATGAACGTGCACGCCCCACTACCCGCATGCTCTCTGACAGACCTTCCGCCCCATGGCACACACAAGACATTCTACATGCAAAACGCAGACGTCGCCAATTGGAACGGCGATGGCGATCAACAAAACTGAAAGTCCACAATCAAATCTTCCGAAAACAAATAAATAAAATCAAACATAAGATCTCATCAGCGAAGACAAACTTTTCTTCTTTTCTTCTCAAGTTCTCGATGCCACATACACCAAATCTCTTTACTCTATCATGTCAAATCTTCTCGGTACTGCAAAAAAGACTCCTCTTCCTTCTGCCTACACTTTATATGAACTCCACAATGTCTTCTCCTCTTTCTTTTTCGAAAAAGTCCAAAATATTCGTACCATCTTAGACCAAATGCCTTTCCAACCTGCTCATCTGATCCTTAATTCAACGGCACTCCTCTCCATTCCTTTAATCCATTAACTGAAACAGAAGTCCATGAAATCCTGAAAGAAATGACAATAAAATCCTGTGAGCTCGATCCTATACCAGCCTCAGTCTTTTCCCAGTGTGTCTCACATCTTCTCCCCACAATAACCAATATTGTCAACTCATCCCTTCTCACTGGAACATTTTTATCCACTGTCAAAACTGCAATCGTCCGGTTTCTTCTGAAGAAATCCATCCTTGACGTAAACATTTTGCAAAAACTATCGACCAGTTTCTAATCTTCCATTCCTGTCCAACCTCCTTGAAAAGGCTGTCCTGAAGCAGCTCAACAACCACCTTTGTTTCAACAATCTCATGCACCCATTTCAGTCTGCCTATCGTGCTGACCACAGTACCGAAACCACTTTCCTCCACATCCTGAATAACCTACTGCTAGCATCCGACTCAGGACAGATCTCCCTTCTCACTCTTCTCGACCTGTCAGCCGCCTTTGACACGATAGACCATTCAATCCTTCTTTCCCGTCTTCATTTTACATTTGGTATCAACGGCACTGTTCTAAACTGGTTCAAATCTTATCTCACTGATCGATTCCAGTCTGCCATTGTTGATCATTTCCAGTCTCAGCATGGAGTTCCACAGGAATCAGTTTTAGGCCCACTGCTCTTCACACTGTACACTGCTCTTCACACTGAAATTATCAACCGCCATAGTGTCAGTCATCATTCTTATGCTGATGACACTCAACTCCAGAAGAGTGATACCCCCGAAAAACTGTCATCGCTCTTGCAAGAAACATCCAGCTGCTTCCTGGACATTCAAAACTGGATGACTCTAAGTTACAATTGAACGCGGACAAAACCGCAGCAATGATCATAGGAACTAAACAAAAACTCTCTTCCATCACAACTGACACAATCAAACTTAGCAGTACATCCATCCCTTGTCGTTGACAAAACACTGTCCATGCAAAAATTTATCTGTCAGACATGTCAGTCCTGCTACTGTCAATTACGGCGCATTAGTTCCAACCGGAAATATCTGTCCATTGACGCAACATCTAGACTTGTCGTTTCTCTCATTATCTCTCGCCTTGACTACTGTAACTCCCTATTATCTGGTTTGCCTGCTTCATCCATTCAGTCCCTTCAGCGCATACAAAACTCTGCTGCCCTACTCGTCCTCAGAAAGAAAAGATCTGAGCACATCGCTCCTCTTTGCAACATCTCCACTGGCTTCCTGTCTCACACAGAATAAAGTACAAGATCAGTACTCTATGTTATGAATGTATTCACAAATCTGCCCCTTCCTATCTCTGTGGCTGCCTTCACCTCTACACTCCATCTCGCTCACTACGATCGGCTTGGGATCCACTCTGTTTACTCATACCTAGATTCAAACACTCGACTGTTGGCCGCCGTTCTTTCTCTGTCTCTGGACCTTGCAACTGGAATGAACTTCCTCTTTCGCTTCGTCAAGTCTCCACACTCAGCTCTTTCAAGTCTGGCCTTAAAACCCACCTCTTTCCAAAATAGCCTCACATCCTTGCCTCTTCCTTGTCTTCAGTTTCTCCAGTTTTAGAGTTATGCATGCGTGTGAATGACTGGTGCGAAAGCGCTTTGATTTGTCTCTGCACAAGGTTCAGCGCTATATAGATACCATTCTTCTTCTTCTTCTCTCTCTCTCTATGTATATATATGTATATACGTATATCTGTCTGTCTGTCTCTATATATCTATTTCTATGTAACACATTCTCTCATCGCATTCTCGCCACCTTTCGCACATTTTTACAAAATCTAAATCAAAACCTTTTTATCTCTGCTCTCTCCTGTAGATTCCAGCCATTGTCTGTTCAATTGCTCAAGCTCAAGACTTAATTAACGTTGACAGGAGGTGGCGCTGGTACGAAGCTGCGAGCCAGTGGGCTGGGGTGGGGAGGAGGTGGGGGCAGGGGAGTGGGGGGCGGAGGGGGCGGGCAGGGCATCCTCACGTCACCCCATCCTCATCTGATCTGATCTCATCTCTCCTCATCCGTTTGACACCCACATCTGAATCCAGTCCCGCGGGCGTGTGGATGTAGAAGTCTGTCCCTATTTATAACCCTGGTGGTGTAAGGATTGGTGTGGGTTTTTTTGGTAGCGATAGGAAATTAAATATTTTTTTTAGGGGGGGGGGGGGGGGGGGGGGGAGGAGACTTCAACGTGAACGCAGTTTGCAGAAAAGACAGAAATACCAACTGCGATAAGAATTTTCTTGAAACACATGGCCGTTTTGACAAATCAAAACAAACAAACAAACAAATAAATAAATAAAAAGCAGAAATTTTTTGTTGTTGAAATTTACGAGTCTTGGCTGAGTTTACAACATGCTAAGACGGAAACCAGTAATTATGAGCGACAAAACTCGAAACATTATGGATATCAAGTCCAGTTTCAGAGAACAGAATGGATATTTGTTATACCAACAAATGTTTTCAAATATAGAGCTAATAAAAGTTGAGAAAATGGACATGTTTACATTGAGATTTGTTCTTTTATACCTGCCTTTCGTCTGTGTTCTATCACTGACCAAAAAAATGTAAAGGAAGATTTATAAAATAAAAAAAAGGAAAAAAGAAACCAAAGAAAGACAGGAAAGGAAAGAAAGAAAGAAAAAAAAAAAGAATATGAAAAAAGAAACAAATGAGAAGATAACTTGTGGGTGTAATGGCGAAAGAAACACTCCAACAATTATGTAGCCGCTGACTGAACAATCCCACACGCAGCAAGTTAAAATGCGTGCGACTAAACTCTAACCAGATGCCAGTGCTGTGTTCGTTTGAGAAACGCATTTTCTCGGCCTCCCACTTCATAAATTACGTCAACTGAACTGCTGCAGAACTGGCGAATCTCATTTCCGGTACTCCATATTTGGCCGTAGGGAACTATTTTAAGAAACCAGGCTGCGCAATTCGGATTTAAGAAAATATCATTCTTCACGATGAGGATAGGATGTGTGTGTGTGTGTGTGTGTGTGTGTGTTTTGCACGACCACTGTTTGAAGCTGAATTTTTCGTCATCCATTTGTGGGCGTCATTGTCGTCGTCCTAAATGTTATCACCCAGATTTCTCTCGCCCGGTAGTTCATTCCATCCGATTTACTTTAGGAAACTGTGCGCTGTAAGAGTTTTGCTACATAAGATGCCCTACAAATACGACACTCTGTTTTGATTGGAGAACGCCAGTTATGGAGCTTGCTACGACTCGGATATGTTGGCAAAAGAAGACGGCAAACGAGATCGTGAAAGTGACGAAAATGTCTAATGACGTGATCGTTACGAGTTTCCACAATTCTTAACGACGTCATTGCTTTCTGGCGCCCACCTTTCACCGGCAGTCAGGAACGAGTGAGCCACCGATACTGCAGTGCGTCACTGGAGAGTATGGGGGTGGGGTGGGGGGAGGGGGGGGGTTAAGGGGGAAGGGGGCGGTGAGTTCTGGAAGGGGGGTTGGGGGGTGGGGGGAAGTTCGCTGTTTCCTGGCGGCTGGTTCTTGGATTCTAGAACATCCTCAGTGGGTACACCATGACACTACTTCTACTGTCTGCAGTCATCGGGTCTTTTTTTTTCTTTCTTTTTTTTTTCTCTCAAACAGAGCCATCTTGTTAGTGCTTTAACGACAAGCTATCATTTATGCCCTCCACTATCTTATTTTATTTATGTATTATTATTTTTTTTGGCTCTCCCTCTGACTGTCTCTGTCAATCTGTCTATAATTTCATGCAGGTGTATGCAACTATTTTTGCCCATGTATGTTCATAAAGCGAGACCATGTAACCACCCTCTGTTTGTGTGTGTGTGTGTGTGTGTGTGTGTGTGTGTGCGTGCGTGCGTGCGTGCGTGCGTGTGTGTGTGTGTGTGCGCGAGTGTTTGTGTGTGTGTGTGTGTTTCGGAAGGAACTACTTTAAAGGGCACCCAAATGAGCATAGGAACAGATAATAACAAGACCTCTCGAGACATTACCTAACAGAACGATTTGACGCAACAAACCAGGCCGTAATTTAAAGAAAATCTTTCTTTATACTAGATTTTTCTTTCTAAACACAAATCCTGCTTTACGTTCTGATATATCTATCTATCTATCTATCTATCTATATATATATATATATACACAATTAATGTAAAAATGTATCAAGTGTTTTCCTGATCAGTGTGAACTTTCCATCATTTAACGCCTTATCTGGAGTCTTAATTTGATACGAAGTAATTTTTGTTCCCTGTATCTTTCTAATGGGAAATAACATTTATGACCTCACAGATCTATAAACCAAGCCTTCATCTGAAGAAAGGGATCTTCATTTTTAAAATACATTTTTGACCCCTGCCACCACCAAGAAAAAAGGAAAGAGGAAAAAAAGAAAGAGAAAAACAAAAAGGAAAGAAACGAAAACTATTTTCATATACACGTTATTGG
>NC_134886.1:36184429-36206929 GCF_041734735.1 Babylonia areolata
CCAACAGTCGTCGCATAAAAGAGGTGTTTTTTTTTTCAACAGTCCTTGCATAAAAGAAACGTTAGAGGATGGCGAAATGTCTCATTATAAATGAAGTCTACCAAGAAAAGCGTGTGCACTTTCGTGCTAGCTGTGTGCACGGGTGTTAAAATGGTCGGTATTACTGGGTCATTAATGAAAGCGGAGGTCCACAAGTCTAATGATGATGTTCCCGGTTGGTGGAAACCGTTTCTTAGAGCCTCTCATCGCTACGGCGGTATAGGCAGGTCAGAAAGGTCAGACCAGAGAGAGAGAGAGAGAGAGAGAGAACTCAGAACTCAAAACGTTTTTATTCAAGGATTAAGATTTTAGGCATTGCCTATTCTTCCAATCTGTCCTTGCTAATCTACATCTAGTACAAATAGCACACACATAAATGAAAGGAAAAGGTTTTCATGCAGAAGAGAGAGAGAGAGAGAGAGAGAGAGAGAGAGAGAGAGGACAAGACAAGACAAGACAAATTCTTTATTTCGAGGATAATAGATAAGCACTGGTGTGCTTTTTTACATCCAGTCCCCGCCCTGAATAGGGGCTACACTGCACAATACCAAATAAAATGAAAGCATGGTGTTAGTAGAGATACATAACAGAGAAGAAAAAAAGATTATTAAAAACAACAACAACAAACAAACAAACAAACAAAAACCAACAACAACCACACACACACACACACACACACACACACACACACACACACACACACACACACACAGACTGGATTTGAACAAGTCAATTCTTGGAACTGGGATATGAACTTTGGAGGGATTCCTTGATGAATTTACAGACAATTTGTCTATTAATGTTGGTGGTGCATTACCTGTCATAATCTTTTGCATCATGATTCCTTTATTGTACTCTAATCTACGGCTCAGTGGGAGAATATTCGCTTGTTTATAGTCTGAGTCTAAAAGGGAAGTCTTTTTACGGAGTATCAGCTTGAGCCCCGTTTATGAAGATTCTGTAATGGCTTCATGGTGTTCGCACTTAAAGAGTCTCATAGATCTATTGTAGACTGGATATGTGCTTGAAAAAATAATTTCCGTAAATGAAGGTCAAGGAAATGTTTGATTTTGGATAGTTGATGGGTTTTCTGGGCTGTCTTTTTGAAAGGGAATTTATGTGAGGATTCCAAGTGACATTGTTGTCAATTATGATCCCCAGAACTTTATGATCACTGATCTGTTCAATAGGTTCGCCTTTAATTTGGATGGAAGGAAAATTATGTATAGTGTTTTGCTCCTTTTGTCTGGTTGTGATTAACATGCATTTTGCTTTTTTGAGGGTGAAGAGACCTGTGGGTTCACGGTGAAGAGAGTGTGTGCCAGAGAACACTGAACACTGAAATGTTTAATGTCATCGGCTGTAAAGCTCTAGTGACATAGTAGGTACTAATCAGAACAAAATGGTGCAAAACAGAAAAAAATGGAACAGAAAGGAAAAAAAAATCAGAATTGAAACAACATAATCTAATAAGATATTTGCGACACATTGGCACTTTGTCATTAGCCTAAAGTAAATGTGCCTTTTTTTATTTGTTCGTCTCCAAGGTTTGGGCAGTACACAGAAAACAAAATACATATAAATCATGTAATAAATATTTACGCATGTAACATCGAGACACATCATATCAATACAAACACATACTACAGAACAAAATATTGATAATGAAATAATCATTTATGCGTGAACATCAAAACCCATCATATCTATACGAACACGTCATATAATTACAATGTCGAGATTGACCATCCAAATGTAGCCCTCCGTTTTATCTATGCTTTTTTCCCTCATAAAACCTGTACTAATTTTTAATTGACTAATGAGTATTTGGACCGATGATGGACGTTTTCCGTATATTTGTTGCCTCAGATACACACTTTGCAAGTGGAAGTATCATATCGTCATTTTCTGTCATCAATATGCCGAACAAATCTTTTCTTTGCGCTGGAGCTGTATTGAAAAGGGTACAGTTTTTTTCGCAATTCATCGTATCTTTTGCAGTTAAATATGAAATGATTTTCATCTTCTGGGCTTTCGCCACACATTGGGCAAGGAGATGTTGCTACGTCTGAATCAAACCATCTTCTGTTGGCATTCAGTCCAAGTGCTCTCAATCTGAGCAGATTTTATGCCATCTATTTGTTACGATCTTAATATACTTCTCTGTTTGAAAAATTGATTTAAATGAATAGAACCATTTATACCTGTCATTGTTTTCTATTTCTGTGTGTCAGTTTTGTTTTGTAGCATGCTATAAGCCTATCTTTAAATTCCGATACAAAACCGCTCTCGTGCCCTACTCCTTGGCACATCCAAACAAGACCGAATCCACGCTCCGTTTGTGTTTTCTTGATGTGGAATACCCAGTTCTGTTTGCCCTTCTCCTCTTGCAGCAGCAGCATCTCGCATGCTTGTCTACACAATCGGTGATGTTGGCAGTCTTGTTAGTTTTAGTCAATATTTTATGCATTTTACAACTGATCTAATATGCAATGGGTACCTGCAGGTTTCGCCATACATTATAGTGTTTGTTGAGTGTATTGCGACACCAAGAAAACGCTTCATTGTAAATGTATGTACCCTTTCCATTTGTTTATTTGTTATGAGTCCCGATATTTCCGCTCCACAATTCAAAGCTGGTTCATTTTGCATGTCGAAAAGTTTCCAGAAAAGCTGCGCGTCAGTCACACACAGTCTCCTGAGTGATTTTATAATATGGATTACACCTTTTTTCCCTTTTCTTCACCCCACGCAGACATCAAACTCAATTTTGTTGTGAATAACATTCCTAAATATTTATATGTATTGGTTACTTATATTTCCCTATCACCGTAGCACCATTTTTCATGAGTAGAAAGATGACTTCCATCGCGGAAAACTATAATATTGGTCTTATCGAGACTTAACTGTTAGTTGTAGTCTGCCTGTTTCTTGCTAAAGGGCATTTAATTGATTTTGTAACCCTATAGGAGTGTCAGACAAGATAACATCATCAGCAAATAGCATTAAGAAAAAATATGTTGCGCCAGGTATCATTTGTATTCCAAGCCTACCCTTTTTTGATAACTCCACTGGCAATTCATTGATGAAAAAGGAAAACAGCTGTGGGCTTACCATACAACCTTGTTTAACCCCTCGTGGACACTGAAAAAAGTCTGAATAGACACCTTTCTCACGAACACATACTAGTACAGAATCGTAGATGCTTTTAACGGCCATGTAAAACTGTCCACGTACCCCGCTTTTTCTTAGAGTACTTCATAGGATGTTTCTGTTCACAGAATCAAATGCGTTTTTGAAGTCTACGAATGCTACGTATAGCTTAGTCTTTCGTAAAAGATGCTGTTGGACTAAAGCATATAAAGTAAATCTATGTTCGACAATACTATAGCCTGTTCTAAAGCCCGCCTGTTCCTCAATGGTTTTTTTTTCCCTTTTGATTCTGTCCATTTTTTTAAAACTACGATTTAAGATGTGTGTATACACTTTACTAATTGTACTTGTCAAGGCAACTCCTCTGTAATTGTCCGGGCTGTTTGTGTCCTCCTTTTTATGTGTCTATAGGCACGATGATACATTTTGCCCAGTCCAACGGAAATGTTCAACTTTCAAATAATTTGTTAAATAGGGTAACTAGGATATCCATAACATTACTGTTTGCATTTTTTAGCATTTCGCCGACAATATAATCTGGGCCGGCACTTTTACCCAATTTTAGGTGTTTTTAAAAAAAAATACTTGTAATGATTTCCTGTTCTGAAATTGGGTTATTGAATGGAGGTTCTTCCTCCATATCTACCGCTTCTTCCGTCATTACTTCTTCCTGGTCAGAACTATTTTCAGCTGTATCAAGGACGCTAGAAAAGTGGTCATGCCATTGTTCGGAGCTAATGTCATTATAAACCACTGCTTTCTGTGTGTCGCACACACACACACACACACACACACACACACACACACACACACACACACACACACACACACATAGATACAGAGAGAGACAGAGACAGAGAGACACAGAGAAAGACAGACAGACAGACAAAGAGAGAGAGGAGAGACTGAGAGATAGGGGTTTTTTGACGCTTAACACTTCAATGTCATTGGCTAGCAACCAACAGGCCAGTAAACACTTGATAATAACTGCGTTAATTCATCTGTCAATGCAACACACACACACACACACACACACACACACACACACACACACACACACACACACACACACACAGACAGAGAGAGAGTTCAGAACTATGAGCGTTTTTATTCGAAGATTTAAGATTTTAGGCATGGCCTGTTCTTTCAGTCTGATATTGCGAATGTACATTCATTACAAACAGTGCAACACATGAATGAAAGAAAAAAAAATAGAGAAAACATTTTTTCGTGCAGGACATGCTTCGTACACACGCGCACGCGCGCGCGCGCGCACACACACACACACACACACACACACACACACACACACACACACACGTCGTGATAACCACAAAGCATGTATACCTATTAGATCCACATAAAATTAACTTTTGTGCAGACTTCTTTCATTTCATTTCATCTACAGTGTTGCAAAACTGAAGTTCGTCGTAGACGGGCGAGTGCCTGAATCATCTTATTTTCGGAAGATGATTTTCTTTTGCCAAAAAAAAATAAAAGAAAAAAAGTTTGGCTCTTTGCTGAGAGAGAGAAAAAAGAAAAAGCTTCGCCGGCATTTTCGCACGAATTTCATGCACCAGATTCACACAATGTCATTAACGTTTGGCGCGAAAGAAATATTCGCGGCAGATTTCACACCTTCATTTTTCGCTTTGATTTTCCTTGGTATACGCGTCTGTTGATTTGTGCACAAGAAGAAGAAGAAGAAGAAGAAGCAGGAAGAGAAGGAGGGAGGAGGAGGAGGGAGAAGAAGAAAGAAAGAAAGAATAAATATTGAAAAAACCAAGAGGACAGAAAAGAAGAAAAGGAAAAGAAAAACGACATATGTAAAAGGAATAAAGGAAGGGTGATGAAAATGAGGGGAAAAAAGAAGGAGGAGGAGAAGGGAGGAGGAGGAGGAGGAGGAGGAGGAGGAGGAGGAGGAGGAGAAGAAGAAGAAGAAGAAGAAGAAGAAGAAGAAGAAGAAGAAGAAGAAGAAGAAGAAAACACACTGAAATAACAAGAATTACCCAGAAACGGAAAATGACATTTTTTTTTATCAAATTCCATTCATATATTATTTAGAGCAAAGTCAGCCACCTCGCGGAACCATCCTTGTAGCTTACGGCACCTTAACCCACAATACAGATTAAACAAACAAACCAAAAAACAACAACAAAAAACAAACAAAAAACAAAACAACAAAAAAACAAAACCAAACCCAACAACAACAACAAACAAACAAAAAAACAAACCAAACCAACAACAAAAAACACCACCAACAATAAAAACCACTTTGCAACACTTTACTTAATTAAGCACACAAAAACAAACAAACAAACAAAAAACAAACCCAACAACAACAATAGAACAAAACGAACCCAAATGCCAAACGACAAACAAATATAAACATCACTTCAAATAAAACAACATTTACTTCTTTCCAAAACTTTAAAAAAAGAAAATGACAAAGAGAAGAAGATTAAAATGGAATTAAAAAGAAAAAAAAAGAAAAAAAAGAGGTGCCTGTCCTTCACGGAGCTAGAGAGATTTCCATGTCTGGTAGCTTGCTAGTAGCATGCAGGTCCCATCAGTAAAAAAAAAAAAAAAAAAAAAAAAAAAAAATGCTGGTCACAAGACACACACGATGGTGCTGTTTCACTTTCCCCCGGCAGAATGAAAAAGAAAAAAACAACAAAAACCCCAAAACAAAAAACAACAAAAAACAAAACAACAAAACACAGGAAGCATGCATCCGACAGGGCAAGGAGCAGTCTAATTTCCGGACTGCCCACTGCGCAAAGGAAAAGAGTTTCTGCAGACTGAAAGAAGGAAGCAAGAGAGACGAGAATAAACGAGAAGGCGGGTCAAAGACGATATCAATTCAGGGAAGAAACAGTTCAGCTGGACTGATGAAGATAAAGACAGATCAGCAACTAGACCAGTGAATGAATGAATGAATGAATGAATGAATGAATGAAGACAGAGCAGCTCGCTGGACTAATGAAGGGACAGACCGGACATCCAGGTAACTAACTGGAGACACATCATCGTGTCGTGATGGCCGAATGGACAAGGCAGCGCGGGCGCTATTCCCTCCTGATTCTTCAGGTCCTGGGCTGCACCTCACAGACAGAACACAGGACAGGAGAGAGGACAGAGGCTGCACCAGACAGGAGACAGAGGCTGCACCAGACAGACAGAACTCAGGACAGAAGCTGCACCAGACAGAACACAGGACAGAAGCTGCACCAGACAGAACACAGGACAGAAGCTGCACCAGACAGGAGACAGAGGCTGCACCAGACAGGAGACAGAACAGAGGCTGCACCAGACAGGAGAGAGGACAGACACTGCACCAGACAGTAGAGAGGACAGACACTGCACCAGACAGTAGAAAGGACAGACACTGCACCAGACAGGAGACAGGACAGAGGCTGCACCAGACAGGAGACAGAGGCTGCACCAGACAGGACAGAGGCTGCACCAGACAGGAGACAGAGGCTGCACCAGACAGGAGAGAGGCTGCACCAGACAGGACAGAGGCTGCACCAAACAGGACAGAGGCTGCACCAGACAGGAGACAGGACAGAGGCTGCACCAGACAGAACAGAGGCTGCACCAGACAGGAGACAGGACAGAGGCTGCACCACACAGGACAGAGGCTGCACCACACAGGACAGAGGCTGCACCACACAGGAGACAGGACAGAGGCTGCATCAGACAGAACAGAGGCTGCACCAGACAGGAGACAGGACAGAGGCTGCACCAGACAGAACAGAGGCTGCACCACACAGGAGACAGGACAGAGGCTGCATCAGACAGAACAGAGGCTGCACCAGACAGGAGACAGGACAGAAGTTGCACCAGACAGAACAGAGGCTGCACCACACAGGAGACAGGACAGAGGCTGCACCAGACAGGAGACAGGACAGAGGCTGCACCAGACAGGACAGAGGCTGCACCAGACAGGACAGAGGCTGCACCAGACAGGAGACAGGACAGAGGCTGCACCAGACAGGACATTGAGTGCATGCATATATCACAGTAGATTTCTTCTGGATAGTTTTGCCTGAGGGCAACCCTTTTTGCCAATTTGTTTTCGATGCGCCAAGCGGGATCTCGCTTTATTCTCTTATCCCAATGATTAATATCTGTCTGAATTCCCAGTCAAATGGCGAGATCGTGATTCGAACCTGGACCCTCACGGACAATGTACTGGCAGATAAGCGTCTTAGACCATTCTGTCACCTTGCTCCCGCGACATACAGTACAGAGACTGCACCTCAGGAAGAGAGATGTGCAAGCGTCTGGACTGGTGGTTCAAATACCTAGTCTTTCCTATAACAGGTTTATTTCGTTCGTTGTTTTTATTGTGTGTGTGTTTTTTTTTGTGTGTGTGTTTTCTTTTGTCAGGCAGAATAATCTAAGTTGCTGCACATACAGCAGTTCAGTTCAGTTCATTTCATTTCAGTTCAGTTCAGTTGCTCAAGGAGGCGTCACCGCGTTCGGACAATTCCATATACGCCACACCACATCTGCCATGCTGATGCCTGACCAGCAGCGTAACCCAACGCGCTTAGTCAGGAAACAGGAACAAGCTGCCAAGGATTTCTTTTTTTTTTTTTTTTTTTTTTTTTTGCACATTCAGTGACTGCAGTTTGGAGAGACTTAGCTCTGTGTTGTGGTTGTGGCTGGTCCGTAATCTGAAGTTGTTCTGTGAGTAATGCAATTGACGGTGTTCTCTTTATTTACAACCGAAGTTGTCTGTCCCCGAACAAAGCCACGTGGGAATGAAAGAAAACGGTGCCATCCTTGGATGCCAGAGAGCGACATGCACCTCGGGTCCTCAAAGTGAAACGTCCAGACTGAAAGTGTTCTTGTGCTTGACTGTGTACACATCTGTCTCTCTCTCTGTATCCGTCTTTCGTTGTCTCTCTTTCTGTCTCGCCTCCTCTTCTCTTCCTCTCTCCATCTCTCTGTCTGGCTCTCTCTCTCCTCTCTGTCTCTCTGTCTTCCTCTCTCTTGTTCTCTTCTCTCTCTTCCTCTCTCCATCTCTCTGTCTGGCTCTCTCTCTCTCCTCTCTGTCTCTCTGTCTTCCTCTCTCTTGTTCTCTTCTCTCTCTTCCTCTCTCCATCTCTCTGTCTGGCTCTCTCTCTCCTCTCTGTCTCTCTGTCTTCCTCTCTCTTGTTCTCTTCTCTCTCTTCCTTTCGCTGTCTCTCTGGCTGTCTTCCTCTCTCCGTCTCTGTCTCTCTGTATCTCTTTCTCTCTCTCTTCCTATTTTTTCTCTGTCTCTCTTTCTCTCTGTCATCCTCTCTCTCTCTTCCTTTGTCTGTCTGTCTGTATGTCTCTCTCTCTCTCTCGTGCTCTTCCTATCTCTGTCAGTCTGTCTGTCTCTGTCTGTCTGTCTCTCTCTTTCTTTCTCTCCCACCCTCTCTCTGTGTGTCTCTTTCTCTTTGACAGGCGACAATATACCAGGGTGTGCGATGTGTCAAGGAAGTGAAGAGGGCACTAGAACGCGGCCAACATCTGCCGATGGAGGAGTAGAAAGGCAGATAGCCCCTGTGAAAGCCGTGCACAATGTATCCCATACCTTCTGCTAACTCTTCCCACTCCTCCCCACCCCCACTTATACATCCCCAGCTCCTCCCCTACCTGCCCACCCCACCCACCCACCCACCTCCCTCTTCTCACATTGCACACACCCTTTGTGGCGAAAGGAAATTAAAAGTGAAACACGACCATAACCTTCAATGTCCGTATTTCTTGGAAATCTCTCTTGCTTGTTCTCTAACGGCGGTGGCAACCTCTACTTCCGTCTTCGTCTCTCTGTTGTTGTATGTATGCTCTCCCTTTTCTTCTTCTTCTTCTTCCTCTGTTTGGAAATACAACATCTCAAAGATGTCAGAGCTTTTTCTTCTTCTTCTTCTTCTTCTTCTTCTTCTTCTTCTTCTTCTTCCTTTCTTCTTCTGTTGTTTGGAAACACAAGATCTGAAAGAATTCAGATCTCATATTCTTTTGCTGGAAGGAAGGGGTGATGCAAGAGGAGAAGTGGGGGCAAAAAGGGGTGGGAGGTGGAAGGTGGGAGGGGGGAGGTACAGGGGGGGCGGGGGAGGGGGGGAAGAGTACAGTAGAAAAAAAAAGAAAAAAAAGAAAAAAAGAAAAAAGAAAAAAGCGAACTACGCATGGATCGAACGTGAGGCCCTATCAGACCAAAGGTTTTGCAGCGTCATCCTCTGTCATTATCACACAAGGCACCGGTCGTCTGTCGCCCCACCCCGTACCACGCCCCCCCCCCCCAACGCCCCCCCCCCCCCCCCTCGTCCACACATATACCTTGCGTTTCCTCCTCCTCCTCCTCCTGCTCCATCACCTCTTTACCTTCTACCACCTCTTCGGTTCAGGTCAACGCGACAGTGGACTTTTACCATACAGAACAGCTTAATTAAGTTTAAAGAATACCTCTCAATACAAACAAACAAACAAACAAACAAAAACAAAAAAACAAACAAGCAAACAACAACAACAACAAAAAACAAACCCAAAACCCAACAAACAATAAAGAAAGAACAATCTGAATACGTTGATCAAGTTGCCAACTACGAATGCCCTACTAAATATGAGAACTGGATTCTCTCTCTCTCTCTCTCTCTCTCTCTTTCCCACGTGCATTGTCCTGATGTGGAGGCGATATTCATACAACGGCACCGGCTTCATTGCACGTGACATTAAAATAGCCTGCATTGAGTTTTAGCTTCGTGTGTCTGTCTGTTCACACTGCACACAATAGATATAAAAGAGAATACTGGTCCCTGCAACGTTAGAATATATCGTTGGTGTTGGCGTATTCTAGTAGTGTCCGTATGAAGTTCAAGTCTACGCCACGACTGAGGTAATCGTCACGCGCACACACACACACGCACGCACGCACACGCGGAAGCACATATGAACACATGTACGCGTACACGCACTGAACAAGATATGATGGCTTCGTAAACAAAGGGGAGCAATTCATGACTCTTTTTCTGTGTACACACAACCCCCTCCCCCTCCCCTCTCTCCTCAATCTCACTCTCCTTCCTTCTGCGCAAACACGTCCTCGGCCCGACACACGCGCAACCACGTACGCACGCACACACACACACACACACACACACACACGGGCAACGACGCACGCACGCACGCACGCACACACATACACGCACTGGTACACACACACACACACACAGACACACACAATACACACACACACACACACACACACACACTAGCGCACGCACTACACACACACACGCACACATGCACATACACACCCGGGCAACCACGTACGCACGCACACACACACACACACATACACGCACACACACAACCACGCACGCACAAACACACACACACGAGAGAGAGAGAGAGAGAGAGAGAGAGAGAGAGAGAGAGAGAGAGAGAGAGAGAGAGAGAGAGAGAGAGAGAGAGATGTATTACCAGCATGGCAGGGACCTGTCAGCTGGCTGTGTGGCCCTGCGGTCTGTTCTGTCTGGAGGAAGTGTGGAAGTGTGCAGCGGGCACCACCGGAACCGGAAACAGTGCACGGAAGTTCCACCATTTCTGACACCTCACAGAGCCCCTGGGCATGGGATAGGGCGGTGAGTGTGTGTGTGTGTGGGGGGGGGGGGGGGGGGGGGGGGGGGGGGGGGGGGGGAGCGTGGGGAGCAGGAATCAAGGGGGTGGGAGGAGATCAGAAGATGTGTTTTACTTTTTTATTTTCTTTCTCACACAGGAATCGAAGGTGTGGGTGGGTGGGAGAAGATGTGGTGTGTGTCTTGCTTATAATATTTCCTTTCTCACATTGTTCTGCTACATCACTGTACATGTCGTGAAGCTCAGACGCTTCGGTTCTGATCTGATCTGAACGGTTTCTACATTTTTAGACTACTGAGCAAAACATGATCTGACCCAAAGCACACTGTAGGGATTTTAAGGGAGGAAAGTCTAAGGACCGGGTGGGCTAAAAAATTGTATATGTTTAGGTCAGAGCAGAGGGAGAGCGCGAAGTCACTGTTGTCTGTTTGAAGTCAGTGTCATCTGTATGTCAGTAGGGAGAGCAGATGGGGACATTGAAATCACTGTCATCTGTCTGTCAGTAGGGAGAGCAGATGGGGACATTGAAATCACTGTCATCTGTCTGTCAGGAGGAAAAGCAGAGGGAGAGTGTAAAGTCATTGTCATCTGTCTGTCAGGAGGGAGAGCAGAGGGAGAGTGTAAAGTCATTGTCATCTGTCTGTCAGGAGGGAGAGCAGAGGGAGAGTGTAAAGTCACTGTCATCTGTCTGTCAGGAGGGAGCTCAGAGGGAGAGTGTGAAGTCAATTTCATCTGTTTGTCAATAGGGAGAGCAGATGGGGAGAGTGAAATCACTGTCATCTGTTTGTCAGGAAGGAGAGCAGATGGAGAGTGTGAAACCACTGTCATCTGTTGTCTGTCTTGAAAGGAGAGCAGATGGAGAGTGTGAAGTCATTTTCATCTGTCTATCAGTAGGGAGAGCAGATGGGGAGTGTGAAGTCACTGTCATCTGTTGTCTGTCTTGAAAGGAGAGCAGATGGAGAGTGTGAAGTCATTTTCATCTGTCTATCAGTAGGGAGAGCAGATGGGGAGTGTGAAGTCACTGTCATCTGTCTGTCAGGAGGGAGAGCAGATGGAGAGAGAGTGAAGTTATTGCCGTCTGTCTGTCAGGAGGGAGAGCAGAGGGAGAGAGAGAGAGTGAAGTTATTGCCGTCTGTCTGTCAGGAGGGAGAGCAGAGGGAGAGAGAGAGAGTGAAGTTATTGCCGTCTGTCTGCCAGGAGGGAGAGCAGAGGGAGAGAGAGAGAGTGAAGTTATTGCCGTCTGTCTGTCAGGAGGGAGAGCAGAGGGAGAGAGAGAGAGAGTGAAGTTATTGCCGTCTGTCTGTCAGGAGGGAGAGCAGAGGGAGAGAGAGAGAGTGAAGTTATTGCCGTCTGTCTGTCAGGAGGGAGAGCAGAGGGAGAGAGAGAGAGAGTGAAGTTATTGCCGTCTGTCTGTCAGGAGGGAGAGCAGAGGGAGAGAGAGAGAGAGTGAAGTTATTGCCGTCTGTCTGTCAGGAGGGACAGCAGAGGGAGAGAGAGAGAGAGTGAAGTTATTGCCGTCTGTCTGTCAGGAGGGAGAGCAGAGGGAGAGAGAGAGAGTGAAGTTATTGCCGTCTGTCTGTCAGGAGGGAGAGAAGAGAGAGAGAGAGAGAGTGAAGTTATTGCCGTCTGTCTGTCAGGAGGGAGAGCAGAGGGAGAGAGAGAGAGTGAAGTTATTGCCGTCTGTCTGTCAGGAGGGAGAGAAGAGAGAGAGAGAGAGAGTGAAGTTATTGCCGTCTGTCTGTCAGGAGGGAGAGAAGAGGGAGAGAGAGAGAGTGAAGTTATTGCCGTCTGTCTGTCAGGAGGGAGAGCAGAGGGAGAGAGAGAGAGAGTGAAGTTATTGCCGTCTGTCTGTCAGGAGGGAGAGCAGAGGGAGAGAGAGAGAGAGTGAAGTTATTGCCGTCTGTCTGTCAGGAGGGACAGCAGAGGGAGAGAGAGAGAGAGTGAAGTTATTGCCGTCTGTCTGTCAGGAGGGAGAGCAGAGGGAGAGAGAGAGAGTGAAGTTATTGCCGTCTGTCTGTCAGGAGGGAGAGCAGAGGGAGAGAGAGTGAGTGAAGTTATTGCCGTCTGTCTGCCAGGAGGGAGAGAAGAGGGAGAGAGAGAGAGAGTGAAGTTATTGCCGTCTGTTTGTCAGGAGGGAGAGCAGAGGGAGAGAGAGAGAGTGAAGTTATTGCCGTCTGTCTGTCAGGAGGGAGAGCAGAGGGAGAGAGAGAGAGTGAAGTTATTGCCGTCTGTCTGCCAGGAGGGAGAGCAGAGGGAGAGAGAGAGAGTGAAGTTATTGCCGTCTGTCTGTCAGGAGGGAGAGCAGAGGGAGAGAGAGAGAGTGAAGTTATTGCCGTCTGTCTGTCAGGAGGGAGAGCAGAGGGAGAGAGAGAGAGAGTGAAGTTATTGCCGTCTGTCTGTCAGGAGGGAGAGCAGAGGGAGAGAGAGAGAGAGAGTGAAGTTATTGCCGTCTGTCTGTCAGGAGGGAGAGTAGAAATAGAGAGAGATTGTGGAGTTATTGCCATCTGTTGTCTGTCTGTCAGAAAGAACACCATGGAGAAAAAAAGAAAAAGAAAAAAAAGAAAGAAAAACAGTCTGCCTTTGTTGAGCCGTTTCCGTCAAATGTTGTTAAATGTTGTTTTTACAACAACAAAAATTAAAAAAAAAACAACAACATAATTTCCGAAATGTTAGGACATCGGAAGAGTGGGCTGAGTGGGGGGTGGGGTGTGTGTGTGGGGGTGGGTGGGGTGGGGGGTGGATGGGTAGGAGGGGGGGGGGGAAGGAAGCTTTCTATGGCCGTAATGAACAAAGCAAACACAGTCAATTAAACAGGAATCAGAAAAAAAAAAAAAAAAAAGATTTGCCGCAAGATTTTTAAAAGGAGTAGGGGCAGAGAAATAATGGGGGAGTAATAGGAGAAGGAGGTGACATAGAAAAAACAACAACAACAACAACAAAAAACAAAAAAACAAAATAAAACAACAACCAACCAACTAACCCAACAAAGCGCGTTTAAATCACAATTTCTGACAGACGTGCTTTCAGCGGGGGGTCTTGTGTGTGCAGAGAGCGAGGCGCCCATTCTCTCTCTCTCTCTCTCTCTCTCTCTCGGGGGGGTGAGGGGTTGGGGGTGTGGTGGGGGGGGGGAGTAATTGCTGTGAAAACAGGGATGAATGTGAATTTAATGATTTAATCGTTAGGCTGATAATCGCGCCGCATCTTTTCTAAGTCTCTCAATCTCTCTCTCTCTCTCTCTCTCTCTCTCTCTCTCTCTCTCTCTCTCTCTCTCCCGGTGTGTGTGTGTGTGTGTGTGTGTGTGTGTGTGTGTGTGTGTGTGTGTGCAGTATTGATTACTATGTCCGTGTGTACGCGCGCGCTCGTGTGTGCATGTGTGTGCATGTGTGTGTGTGTGTGTGTGTGTGTGTGTGTGTGTGTGTGTGTGTGTGTGCAGTATTGATTATGTCCGTGTGTACGCGCGCGCTCGTGTGTGCATGTGTGTGTGTGTGCAGTGTTGATTATGTCCATGTGTACGCGCGCGCTCATGTGTGCATGTGTGTGTGTGTGTGTGTGTGTGTGTGTGTGTGTGTGTGTGTGTGTGTGTGTGTGTGTGTGTGTGCTGTATTATACAGTCACTCAAATTACTTCCTGTTGTGTTTTCATGCCTTCCAGGATCTATATCAGTCCTCATGTCGAAGAAAATATAAAGGTCAAGCATTGGTTGATACATCCATCCACTACCGACCCCCCCCACACACACACACACACACGCACACACACACGCACACACACACACACACACACGCACAGAGACTCTCTCACACACACACACTCACACGCGCACACACACACACACACACACACACACACACACACCACCACCATCTCACTCACCGAATCTCCCCAAGCAAAATATAGTGAAAAATAAGCAATTTCTCGAGAGACAGAGAGAGAACGACAGAACGAGATAATTAGATGACGATAATGTATTCAAGAAAATGCCAGGGCACCGTTTGGAGAGGGGGGTGATTTGCAGTAGTAGACGTTATGCACCAAACACATGTGAGCCACACACACACATGCGTAATTTCACCACGCTGTCATTACACAACAACGAGAGAGAGAGAGAGCGAGAGAGAGAGAGAGAGAGAGAAGGGTGTGTGTGTGTGTGTGGGGGGGGGGGAACCAACAGTCAAACAGACAGACAGGCAGACAAAAAGAGGGAGGCAATTCAATAAAACTTTATAAAAACAACAACAACAACAACAAAAAGAAAAAAAAAGAAAAACAAAAAAACCAAAACAAACAACAACAACAACAAAAAAACAACAACAACAAAACAACAAACAAACTCTGGTGCTCCTTGAAGCTGTGTCATCATGAATACATGCCATGATGTGACATTTGGTATCACGGTCAATATTTCCTTTTTTCTTGTTCTTTATTATTAATTTGTTATTGTTCTCCATCTTATTATTACTATTATAAGTATTATCACATTGAAAAATAACCCTTGTATCTCGATGGACCAAATGCTTTGCTATGTGCATGTTGAATCACACTGATGTCGTGAAATGTCAAAATATAACCTTGTGTACAAGGGAGAAAAAAAAAAAGAAAAACAAGAGAGGCAAGGCCTTCAAGACTCACATGTGATACACTTAAAAAAAACAACAACCCAAGCTTTTTATGTATTGAGTATAATTTCAAAATGTAATGTTTAAGATGAGAAAGATCAGTTTAAAGCAAATTAAGTCCCCTAGCATTAATTACAGAGTAATTTCCCTTTTTTTTACTATCTGCACCAAAACGTTTGCAAAATAAATAAAACTTCCATGCTTAGCAAAAGAAGTTCCTGTTTGAACAAAAAATGATAATAATGACTGCTCTTGTTGTTGGGTCAGAATATCAGATCAAAGTGCCAAGTTTAGAGAATACAAAAAATATAAATATAACAGAAAATGCAGTTTGCATATAATTAGGCTTCATTTTTGTTTTGTTTTGTGCCCATCCCAGAGGTGCAGTATTGTTTTAAACAAGATGACTGGAAAGAACTGAATTTTTCCTATTTTTATGCCTAATTTGGTGTCAACTGACAAAGTATTTGCAGAGAAAATGTCAATGTTAAAGTTTACCACGGACACACACACACACACACACACACACAGACAACCGTACACCGGGTTAAAACATAGACTCACTTTGTTTACACAAGTGAGTCAAAAAGAGGGAGGCAGGGACCGAGACAGCGAGGTTATAGGGAGACATAGACAGATAAACAAACAGACAAACAGTCAGACAGTGAGGAGGGGACCAGCGGTTGAACTGAGCGGGGCCCATTAGCTCAGTTGGTTAGAGCGCCGTGCTGATAACGCGGAGGTTGTGGGTTCGACCCCCATGTGGGCCACGGCAATTTTTTCTCAAGGCCTGACTAAGCGCGTTGGGTTACGCTGCTGGTCAGGCATCTGCTTGGCAGATGTGGTGTAGCGTATATAGCTTTATCCGAACGCAGTGACGCCTCCTTGAGCTACTGAAACTGAACTGAGAATACCCATCAAGTCTCTCTCTCTTTCTTCAGTCCTCTGATATATCAGACCCCCCTCCTTCCCACCACCCTTCACACACCACACCCCCCCTCAGTCCTCTCCGCTCCCCCTCAACCCCTTAACCCCCCCCCCCCGACCACCCTCACCCCCCTCCCCTCCACCGCCCCCTTTTCCCCCTTTCTATTGTTGCATGTTCAAGATAATCATGGATCACGACTTTTCTCAATCTTTGTTTTCCATTAGCCTCCGCCTCCTTCCTCGTGTGTTTTATTATCCATGTCGCCTTTCTTTCCCTCCCCACTGCAGTTTCGTCTTCTTCTTCCCGCTATTATAAGAGTTCTCGCCTCCACTGAGCTTCAGTTATGTAAGCCGCGCAATTCCTGCCTGTAACTTGTCGGCTTTTGTCCATCAAACCGCTTAGCCTTGTTCTCAACCGTTCCCATGATCTTGTCCTGACAATCTGGGCCAAACCTTTGCTTTCCTCTCTCACCCCCCCCCCCCCTCCCCCCCCCCCCCCCCGCATCCTTCTCTTGCCGCACACCTCAACCCACCCTCCCCCCTGCTCCCTCCCGCCCCCACTCCCCTGTTCTTTCTCCTACCGAGTCGTGTGTGTGTAGTTGAATCAGGTGAGGTGTACAGTGGTAGTGATTTGGTTTTTGTCTGAAGAAAACTTCCGCGTTGCTCCGGCCGGAGAATCAGTGTCACTGATTCAAAGTGCTTTTTTTTGGGGGGGGGCGGGGGGGGGGGGGGGTGGATGGGGGGAGGGGGGGTGTAGGGGGGTGCGAGGGGGGAACACGTTGATCAGACACGATGTGACAGTCTGGAGGGAGATACCTACGTTGGGAACACATTCAGACACGATGTGACAGTCTGGAGGGAGATACCAAAATTGGGAACACATTCAGACACGATGTGACAGTCTGGAGGGAGATACCAAAATTGGGAACACATTCAAACACGATGTGACAATCTGGAGGGAGATACCAAAATTGGGAACACATTCAGACACGATGTGACAGTCTGGAGGGAGATACCAAAATTGGGAACACATTCAGACACGATGTGACAATCTGGAGGGAGATACCAAAATTGGGAACACATTCAGACACGATGTGACAGTCTGGAGGGAGATACCAAAATTGGGAACACGTTCAGACACGATGTTACAGTCTGAATGGAGATAACAGTGAACAGGGGAGATAAAAAAACAACAACAACAAACAACAACCACCAACTCAGTAAAACGATGGTGGAAAGAAGAGCAAGAGGTGCAAGAGGAAGTAAGAGGAATTTTCAACCCAGTAATGCAATACTGTGACACCGATGACAGATATAATGATGAGTACACTATCACAACTCGTACTGCTGCTACTCCTGAAAAAAAGTGGAGAAGGAAAAGAAGATGAAGGCGAAGAAGAAGAAGAAGAAGAAGAAGAAGAAAGAAGAGAAGAAGAAGAAGAAGAAGAAGAAGTAGAGCAAGAAGGAAGAGGAAGGAAAAGACAATAGGTTAAAAGCCTTCGTAAAAGACTGCGTACACACACACACACACACACACACACACACACACACACACACACACACACACACATACACACACAGGGAGAAAGATGTGGACATAGAGAGAGAGACAGAGACACAGAGAGAGACACACACAGAGAGACACACACAGAGAGAGAGACAGAGACACAGAGAGAGACACACACAGAGAGAAATACAGAGACAGAGAGCCGTAAAAAGCTTGCAAGGCCGCAGTGAACAGTTACACTTAGACACATAAAAGACCGTTGTATATCGGGGACGCAAACAACAACGCTTTTGAGTGTCTCGGAAAAAATTAGCCACTGACCCCAAAACCTTTCCTTGCCTCTCCTGTCCTTCCCTCTGCGACTGGCCCCACGGTTATCGACGACATTATCTATCTTGCTTTCCTTTTTTTTTTTTTTCATTTCTTTTTTTTACGTGTGATCTTTTGCTCAAAGACAACGGTCTACAAAGTTTATCATGGATACTGCGTTTCCTTGTCGTCGCCTTTGTGCTGCTAGAATGCGAACGAACGGACGAACGAACAAACGAACGAACGAACGACGAGTCTGATGCTGTCACGTGGGTACATCCTGCCCGCTCTCTCTCCCTCCCCCCCCCCACCCAACATCCCCCCTCCCTACCCCTCCCCTCCCCCTCCCGTGTCTGTCCCTACAGTCCTCTCTCTCTCTCTCTTCGTTTTAATCCTCACACCTCCTCTGCGTTCGTAATCGTCCGTTTGTCTTCATTATGAACTGTGAAGTGCAATGAAGACTGACTGGAAGTACTGCAAAGGGATGTGTACTGTCTTTTGAATGAGAGAGAAGAGTGTGTGTGTGTGTGTATGTGTGTGTGTGTGTGTGTGTGTGTGTGTGTGTGTGTGTTCTGGCAAGGTAGACCACTGGGGATCCTGGGAGAAGAACGCTCTTAACTGGCGCTGTCTCTTGCTCCCCTGACGGGGGAGGGGGCTGTGGAGGGTTGGGGGTGGGGGGTGGAGGGTGTGTGTGTGTGTGGAGGGGGGGGGGGTGCGGGTGGGGGCGGGGGGCTGGGTGGTATGAGGTATGATAGCGAAGAGTCAGACAATACCCCCCGGGAGAGGTTAGGGGTGGGGAATGGGGCTGGGGGCTGGGAGCGGGGGGCAGGGGCAAGGAGAGTTGGGGGGGGCGTGGGGGTGGGGGGTGGGGGGTGGGTGGGGTGGAGGTGGGAGCAAGTGTGGCCCTGTCTGGGGCACTGCACTCGATACTCTTCTTATTCTTTTTTTTTCTTTTTTTTTTCTTTTTTTTTTCTCTCTCTCTCTCTCTCCTTACCATTCCCATATTAGGTGTTCAGTTTGGCCGAGCGAGCAGACTGTCTGGCATTTTTGATAAATGCGCCATTGTGATCTAGACTTTTTCCACACCTCCTCTGTCCGATCTCCCTTCCCTTTTCCTTCCCTGCCCAGCACACACACACACACACACACACACACACACACACACACACACACACGCACGCACGCACGCACGCACGCACGCACACACACACACACACACACACACACACACATATCCTGGAAGACGAAATCCAACTTCTTGATCATTGCATTAAACATATAACCTTAAGGCAACAATTTTTAAAAGATATTCAAAATTCGAATAACACAGGAAATATTCCCAGTCAGGTGATGCTAACAGATGATGAATATATACAAACAAGATTAGGAAAAATTGTTTATGAATGCTGCTGCAATTTACCGCATTAACTGATTGATTAATTGTGTGTTTTTCTTTCATTCATTTATTTACCATTGCACTTGTGTCTTATAAACCTTACGGTTTCATGACAATAAAATCTATTCTATTCTATTCACACACACTCTCTCTCCCTCACTTACACACACACACACACACACACACACACACACACACACACACACACACACTCTCTCTCTCTCTCTCTCTCTCTCACACACACACACGTTCCCATACATCCATTTATGGTCTTATTAGAGGGAAATTGGTGTGCTGCATTGGTTTTGTTCGTTTTGTTCGTTTGTTCATGAAATGATTCATGTCTGAAATCCTTGATGATTTGGATAAAGCAAGATTTTTATTTTTTTAATTTTTTCCAGATTTCTATTATTATTATTATTATTATTATTATTATTATTTTTGCTAACAATACATGATGCTATGAAGTGCAGGACATTTTTGTTTTGTTACGGTCTAACCAAAACACTTGTGTGTGTGTGTGTGTGTGTGTGTGTGTGTGTGTGTGTGTGTGTGTGTGTGTGTGTGTGTGTGTGTGTGTGTGTGTGTGTGTGTGTGTGTGTTTGAAAGACAGTGAGAGAGAGAGAGAGAGAGAGAGAGAGAGAGAGAGAGAGAGAGAGAGAGAAACCCACAACAACAACCAAACAACAGCAACAACAAAATCGTACACATGTATGAAATGTTGCCTGAAGCTCTTGAAAGCTGTAGAATTCAATGAATATTGGATGGTTCTTCTTTCCAAAAAAAACATAAAAAGCTCTGACGAAACGCATTACTGATCATGACAAAAGCACGAGGAATGCATCTGCACAGCAGCGCGAGGGACTCCAGGAAGCCAAACTTAAAAAAACAAAACCAACAATTCTAACAAAGAAAAAAAAAAGAAAAAAAAAAGAAAATTATGACCGAAGTGTTCAAAGCTGGCAAACAGAAAGCTGTCAGTATACGATCGTTCGTTTTAATAATAATAATAATAATAATAATGGTATTTATATAGCGCTTAATCTTGTGCAGAGACAGATCTGAGCGCTTTCGCACTAGTCATTCACACGCATGCATAACTCTAAAACTGGAGAAACTGAAGATAAAGAAGAGGCAGGGAAGGGAGGCTATTTTGGGAAGAGGTGGGTTTTAAGGCCAGACTTGAAAGAGCTGAGTGTGGAGACTTGACGAAGCGAAAGAGGAAGTTCATTCCAGTTGCAAGGTCCAGAGACAGAGAAAGAACGGCGGCCAACAGTCGAGAGCTTGAATCTGGGTATGCGTAAACAGAGTGGATCCGAAGGCGATCGTAGTGAGCGAGATGGAGTGTAGAGGTGAAGCTAGCCACAGAGATAGGAAGGGTCTGATTTGTGAATACATTTATAACATAGAGTGCTGATCTTGTACTTTATTCTGTGTGAGAAAGGGAGCCAGTGGAGATGTTGCAAAAGAGGAGTGATGTGCTCAGATCTTTTCTTTCTGAGGACGAGTCGGGCAGCAGAGTTTTGTATGCGCTGAAGGGACTGAATGGATGAAGCAGGCAAACCAGACAATAGAGAGTTACAGTAGTCAATGTGAGAGAGAATGAGAGAAACGACAAGTCTGTCAACGGACATATATTTCCGGATGGAACTGATGCGCCGCAATTGACAGTAGCAGGATTGACATGTCTGACTGATAATTTTTTGCATGGACAGTGTGTTGTCAAGGACAACGCCGAGGTTCCTGATTGAACTGGAAAGAAGGATGGATGTACTGCCAAGTTTGATTTTTCGCATATCGGTGTTTTTTGCATATTGATGTGTCCTGCCTTTGGTACAACCATGTGCTGTTCGTAGTTCCTCATCTCTGTCGCACTCAGGTACTTGATTGCTGTGTCTGTCTGTTCTCCACTTAAATTCTCTCCATACGAACGGCGAAAGAGACGACGTTAACAGCGTTTCACCCCAATTACCATCATCAAAATATTGCAAGCGGAAGGCTCTTATACTGAAGACGTGAATGTTGACAAAGAATACCACAATTCTGACGACGGAAGCTAAAGGCTGGGTCATTCAGACACCCACTGGACATCCGAGGGGTCTGTGTAGAGGAGAAGAGAGGACTGGCCGTACTGAGTGAGTTAACTTTACGATCCAGTGTTCCTATCTTCAGAATGAACTTTGATCGTACCCGGATTTTTCTTAATTCCGAGATCTCTTTTCTTTGCCTTTATGACCAGTTTTAAAAAAGTGAGTAATATATCTTGGCTCTGTGTCATATTCAGTTCATCAGATGTCACAACAGTTCTTAACGGCAGTGGTTCACCTACTCTGCACTTCTTACTGGCGTAATATTATTATTATTATTATTATTGATAGATATGTATCGGTTCTTCTTCATATTCATTTTGTTGCCTTTTTAATCAATGCAGGTGAGACTGGTGGTTTCAGGACTATCGTTTCGCATTAGTTTTGCCTGTTAGTTACGGCGACTCAAGATTATCGCTAACTTAATGTTTCGTTTTGTTTGATGCTAACGCAACAGTCTTGTTTCTACCGTGTAAAGGATTGCAGCAAAAAGTAAGCCGCTGATAACGGTAGTGTTAGCTCAAATGTATGGAACTGCTTCTTCTTCTTCTTCTTCTGTGTTCACTTGTATGCACACAATTGGGCTTTTACGTGTATGACCGTTTTTACCCCGCCATGTAGGCAGCCATACTTCGTTTCCGGGGGTGTGCATGCTGGGTATGTTCTTGTTTCCATAACCCACCGAACGCTGACATGGATTACAGGATCTTTAACGTGCGTATCTGATCTTCTGCTTGCATATACACACGAAGGGGGTTCAGGCACTAGCAGGTCTGCACATATGTTGACCTGGGAGATCGTAAAAATCTCCACCCTTTACCCACCAGGCGCCGTCACCGTGATTCGAACCCG